>NC_092271.1:5615581-5673081 GCF_036320965.1 Panulirus ornatus | reverse complement strand
ATTTGCCCTTTTTTTCACCTCTTGCACCTTTCTCTTGACCTCCTGTCTCTTTCTTTTATACATCTCCCACTCCATTGCATTTTTTCCCTGCAAAAATCGTCCAAATGCCTCTTTCACTAATACTCTTACTTCTTCATCCCACCACTCACTACCCTTTCTAATCAACCCACCTCCCACTCTTCTCATGCCACAAGCATCTTTTGCGCAATCCATCACTGATTCCCTAAATACCTCCCATTCCTCCCCCACTCCCCTTACTTCCATTGTTCTCACCTTTTTCCATTCTGTACTCAGTCTCTCCTGGTACTTCCTCACACAGGTCTCCTTCTCAAGCTCACTTACTCTCGCCACCCTCTTCACCCCAACATTCACTCTTCTTTTCTGAAAACCCATACAAATCTTCACCTTAGCCTCCACAAGATAATGATCAGACATCCCTCCAGTTGCACCTCTCAGCACAGTAACATCCAAAAGTCTCTCTTTCGCACGCCTGTCAATTAAAACGTAATCCAATAACGCTCTCTGGCCATCTCTCCTACTTACATAAGTATACTTATGTATATCTCGCTTTTTAAACCAGGTATTCCCAATCATCAGTCCTTTTTCAGCACATAAATCTACAAGCTCTTCACCATTTCCATTTACAACACAGAACACCCCATGTATACCAATTATTCCCTCAACTGCCACATTACTCACCTTTGCATTCAAATCACCCATCACTATAACCCGGTCTCGTGCATCAAACCACTAACACACTCATTCAGCTGCTCCCAAAACACTTGCCTCTCTTGATCTTTCTTCTCATGCCTAGGTGCATATGCACCAATAATCACCCACCTCTCTCCATCAACTTTCAGTTTTACCCATATTAATCGAGAATTTACTTTCTTACACTCTATCACATACTCCCACAACTCCTGTTTCAGGAGTATTGCTACTCCTTCCCTCGCTCTTGTCCTCTCACTAACCCCTGACTTTACTCCCCAGACATTCCCAAACCACTCTTCCCCTTTACCCTTGAGCTTCGTTTCACTCAGAGTCAAAACATCCAGGTTCCTTTCCTCAAACATACTACCTATCTCTCCTTTTTTCACATCTTGGTTACATCCACACACATTTAGGCACCCCACTCTGAGCCTTAGAGGAGGATGAGCACTCCCCGCGTGACTCCTTCTTCTGTTTCCCATTTTAGAAAGTTAATACAAGGAGGGGAGGATTTCTGGCCCCCCGCTCCCGTCCCCTCTAGTCGCTTTCTACGACACGCGAGGAATACGTGGGAAGTATTCTTTCACCCCTATCCCCAGGGATAATATACATATATATATATACATATACACATACACACACATACACATACATACGCACATATACACACACACACACATACATATATATACATATGAAAAATGTAAGAAACAATTTAGAAAACTGAAACTTCTAGCTTGAAATGAATGAAAAAAATGAATGTCACATAATGGTTCAACCTCTGGCTATGGAAAAAAGGAAATGTATAATTTATTTACACAAACGTCAATAGCAGTTCTCATCAATTTAACCACTGTATCAATAAGCTTCAATGTCTAAGCTACATTTTTTTTCCAATTTCACTATTTTCCTTCACATTTTCAATTGTGTCTGAAGGTTCTACTTCAAGAGTGATTGTTTTTCCAGTAAGGGTCTTCACATCTTGGTTACATCCACACACATTTAGGCACCCCACTCTGAGCCTTCGAGGAGGATGCTTTACTTGTGGTGCTGACTTCCGGCCACTTGGTTCAGTGCAGTGTGGCGCAGACGGAGGCCAGATGAACCAAACGCTGTATTGCCGTAGTTGCAGATGAAAGGGCTAGAGGTGCATCTCCTGGTAGATGTGTGGACCTCAGATGATTATCTTGTTCAGAGAAACACCAGCTGAACAGTGTTGCAGTTCCAGTAACACTTGGCTACTGGTAGCACAACACACTGTCCAGTTTCAGTAACTGAATATGGAGTATTGTAACGGCAGCAAGTGCTCTGATCGCAAAGTCTAACACAATCAGTAAGTTCGGTAACACAATTAGTTTTCGTAACACATACAAGAGGCTTGGCAACACAGTTTTCTCATAAACGTTCTATTTTCTTTTCGTTTCAGATGGTAACCATATAATCACAGAGATAAAGTGATTATCTACTACGTACAGTGAACGAACCGTTGCAGTAATTCACTCGACGGGAATCTCAGCCATGATGAAAATGTAGATTCACTTGTCCTCAGCTCCTTCGCCGTTGACGACCCGCGTCCAATTGATCGTAAAGGTGTATTTCACCTCATACCTCAGCTGGGTAGGATTTGACCAAGGAAGATCTACTTCGGAAATCGTGAAGGCGATATCTGGCATCTATTTGTTGCAGTCAACAGATGGCGCCACGACTCGATCAGCCAAGCTGTCATCTGCTGTGTTGACAATTTGCTTCTGACATCCCCGGCCAAGAGGAAGGTAGAGTTTGATGATAGAGTGGCAGATATAGGGTGTTTTGGTCGAGGTGGTGTGCAAAGTGAGAGGGTTAGGGAAAATGATTTGGTAAACAGATAAGAGGTAGTGAAAGCTTTGCGGAAGATGAAAGCCGGCAAGGCAGCAGGTTTGGATGGTATTGCAGTGGAATTTATTAAAAAAGGGGGTGACTGTATTGTTGACTGGTTGGTAAGGTTATTTAATGTATGTATGACTCATGGTGAGGTGCCTGAGGATTGGCGGAATGCGTGCATAGTGCCTTTGTACAAAGGCAAAGGGGATAAGAGTGAGTGCTCAAATTACAGAGGTATAAGTTTGTTGAGTATTCCTGGTAAATTATATGGGAGGGTATTGATTGAGAGGGTGAAGGCAGGTACAGAGCATCAGACTGGGGAAGAGCAGTGTGGTTTCAGAAGTGGTAGAGGATGTGTGGATCAGGTGTTTGCTTTGAAGAATGTATGTGAGAAATACTTAGAAAAGCAAATGGATTTCTATGTAGCATTTATGGATTTGGAGAAGGCATATGATAGAGTTGATAGAGATGCTCTGTGGAAGGTATTAAGAATATATGGTGTGGGAGGCAAGTTGTTAGAAGCAGTGAAAAGTTTTTATCGAGGATGTAAGGCATGTGTACGTGTAGGAAGAGAGGAAAGTGATTGGTTCTCAGTGAATGTAGGTTTGCGGCAGGGGTGTGTGATGTCTCCATGGTTGTTTAATTTGTTTATGGATGGGGTTGTTAGGGAGGTGAATGCAAGAGTTTTGGAAAGAGGGGCAAGTATGAAGTCTGTTGGGGATGAGAGAGCTTGGGAAGTGAGTCAGTTGTTGTTCGCTGATGATACAGCGCTGGTGGCTGATTCATGTGAGAAACTGCAGAAGCTGGTGACTGAGTTTGGTAAAGTGTGTGAAAGAAGAAAGTTAAGAGTAAATGTGAATAAGAGCAAGGTTATTAGGTACAGTAGGGTTGAGGGTCAAGTCAATTGGGAGGTGAGTTTGAATGGAGAAAAACTGGAGGAAGTAAAGTGTTTTAGATATCTGGGAGTGGATCTGGCAGCGGATGGAACCATGGAAGCGGAAGTGGATCATAGGATGGGGGAGGGGGCGAAAATTCTGGGAGCCTTGAAGAATGTGTGGAAGTCGAGAACATTATCTCGGAAAGCAAAAATGGATATGTTTGAAGGAATAGTGGTTCCAACAATGTTGTATGGTTGCGAGGCGTGGGCTATGGATAGAGTGGTGCGCAGGAGGATGGATGTGCTGGAAATGAGATGTTTGAGGACAATGTGTGGTGTGAGGTGGTTTGATCGAGTAAGTAATGTAAGGGTAAGAGAGATGTGTGGAAATAAAAAGAGCGTGGTTGAGAGAGCAGAAGAGGGTGTTTTGAAATGGTTTGGGCACATGGAGAGAATGAGTGAGGAAAGATTGACCAAGAGGATATATGTGTCGGAGGTGGAGGGAACGAGGAGAAGAGGGAGACCAATTTGGAGGTGGAAAGATGGAGTGAAAAAGATTTTGTGTGATCGGGGCCTGAACATGCAGGAGTGTGAAAGGAGGGCAAGGAATAGAGTGAATTGGAGCGATGTGGTATACCGGGGTTGACGTGCTGTCAGTGGATTGAATCAGGGCATGTGAAGCGTCTGGGGTAAACCATGGAAAGCTGTGTAGGTATGTATATTTGCGTGTGTGGACGTATGTATATACATGTGTATGGGGGTGGGTTGGGCCATTTCTTTCGTCTGTTTCCTTGCGCTACCTCGCAAACGCGGGAGACAGCGGCAAAAAAAAAAAAAAAAAAAAAAAACATATATATATATATATATATATATATATATATATATATATTGTTAAGGATCACAATTTTGTGCGTGATCAAGTATATTCCTATGAGCCCACGGGGAAAATGAAATACTATAAGTTCCCAAGTGCACCTTCGTGTAATAATCACATCATCAGGGAAGACTGAAGAGAGAAATATAAGCTCAGTCGATATACAATGAAGAGACGTAGCTAGGACGCCTTTTGGTAATCATGCGATTGCCCAAGTCAGACAACAAGAGTATCATAAACTTATTAAGTAAACAAGAAGGTGAATTGTTTACAAATTTTATCAATAATAAAGTTAGCCAATCTGTATAGACCATCACTGATATTTGTGTATCTAATTATAGAAGATTCAATTGTATTTCTCGTGGTACTGTAGTTAGAGTTAATAACTGAGATGGCATTACTCCAGTCAATACAATGATCATAGTTTCTAACATGATTAAACAAGGCATTTTATTCTTGTCCTGTTCTTATACTATACTTATGTTGCTTGAGTCTAAGATAAAGATCCTTACCAGTCTGCCCAACATAAAACTTATCACAATTTCTGCATGGCACTTTATAGATGCACTCAGGAGAATCTTCTGGTGAATTCTTGATTAAGATATTCTTTATAGTAATATTGTTGCTGAAGGCAACATTTACATTAAAGGATTTAAGCAACATGGGAAGCAAAGTGAAATTATTATCAAAGGGGAGAACTAAAAGATTCTTGGTGTTAATGGGAGGTTTGGGCTCAACTCCATGAAATGATTTCTTTGCTAACTTAAGGGATTTATCAATGAAAGATCTAGGATACTTTAACTCAGATCCAATAGAATATATCTTCTCAAACTCATATCAATATACTCTGGACTGCATATACGTCATAGGGGTCTTGTTATTGTATGTTGTAATAGAAAGTTTTGTTTGATAGATTGTAGATAAATAGATTATAGATGTTTTTACTTATTACAAAATGTAGAAGGACGAGACATATGTAAGAGACAAGAGAAAGTAAATAGGAAGCATTTGTATTCTAGAAGGAAATATGTTCGCACTTGTTTACAACTCTATCTCACGAATGGCCACAGAGAAAGAATGTGACACAAAGCTGTTGGTAAATGTATAACGTAATCTGTACACATCTCAGTCACTTCAAATACTAATGTTATGTAATTAAGGCCTGTATATTTACCAAATAGTTGTTAAGTAAAGTAAGATAGAGAGAGGAATCAAGTATAGATTATCTTACAAGAGAACCATGTTAATTTTGCTATTATGAATATATTCTTATAACTTTTTACCACTGTGTTTGATATTTGACCAACGTAACAAGATGGAAAGTATGTATATAATTACGGCCGTCTGCTGTCAAGAGATGTTATCGAGACGATAAGGGAATCTGTCTAGCCGAAATCTTTCTCTTAACAGAAGCCGTTATTTTAGGGTTAAGTTTTAACGGGCTGATTATACAACGTTTAATGTAAGGGGTGGAGGCAGTACTTAACAATATACACATATATATACATAAACGCCCGCATACGCACATACATATATATACATGTCAACATATACATATGCATACAAATACGCAGACGTTACATACATACACATGTACATATTCATACTTGCTTCCCTTCATCCATTCCTGTCGCTACCCCGCCCCACAGGAAAACAGTATCGCTATCCCCTGCTTCAGCGAGGCAGCGCCAGAAAAACAGACGAAAAGGTCACATTCGTTCACACTCAGTCTCTAGCTGTCAAGTGTAATGCACCGAAACCACAGCTCCCTATCCACATACAGGCCCCACAGACCTTTCCATAGTTTACCCAAGACGTTTCACATGCCCTGGTTCAGTCAATTGACAGCACGTCGACCCCGGTATACCACATCGTTCCAATTCACTCTATTCCTTGCACGCCTCTCACCTCCTGTATGTTCAGGCCCCGATCGCTCAAAATCTTTTACACTCCATCCCTCTACCTCCAGGTTGGCCTCCCACTTCTCCTTGTTCCTCCACCTCTGACAGATGTATCCTCTTTGTCAATCTTTCCTCAGTCATTCTTTCCATATGTCCAAACCATTTCAACACACCCTCTTCTGCTCTTTCAACCACACTCTCTATTTCCACGCCTCTCTTACCCTTACATTACTTACCCGATCAAACCACCTTACTCCACATATTGTCCCCAAACATTTCATTTCCAACACATCCACTTTCCTCCGTACAACCCTATATATGGCCTATGGCTCGCAACCATATAACATTGTTGAAACAACTATTCCTTCAAACATATCCATTTATGCTCTTCAAAATAACGCTCTTTCCTTCCACATATTCTTCATCGCTGCCAGAACCTTCGCCCATTCCCCCACCCTGTGACTCACTTCCGCTTCCATGGTTCCATTTGCTGCTAAGTTCAATCCCAGATATCGTAAACACTTCACTTCCTCCAATTTTTCTACATTGAAACTTACATCCCAATTTACTTGTCCCTCAACCCTTCTGAACCAAATAACCTTGTTCGTATTCACATTTACTCTAACTTTCTCTTTTCACACACTTTTCCAAACTCAGTCACCAGCTTCTGCAGTTTCTCACATGAATCAGCCACTAGAGCTGTATCCTCGGCGAACAACATCTGACTCACTTCCCAGGCCCTCTCATCCACAACAGACTGTATACTCGCCCCTCTCTTCAAAACTTGCATTTACTTCCCTAACCACCCATCCATAAACAAATTAAACAACCAAGCGAAAATCACACACCCCTGACTGCAGACCAATACTCACTAGGAACCAATCACTCTTCTCTCTTCCTATTCGTGCAAATGCCTTACATCCTTGTTAGAAAATTTTCATTGCCTCTAGCAATTTACCTCCCACACCATATGCTCTTAAAACCTTCCACAAACCATCTCTAGCAACCCTATTATATGCGTTTTGCAGATCCATAAAGGCAACAAACAAATCCATTTGTTTTATAAGTATTTCTCACATACATTCTTGAAAGCAAACTCCTGATTCACACATCCTCTACCACTTCTAAAACCACACTGCTCTTCCCCAGTGTGATGCTCAGTACATGCCTTTACCCTTTCAGTCAATATCTTCCCATATGATTTCCCAGGAATACTCAACAAACTTATGCCTCTGTATTTGAACACTCACCTTTAACCCCTTTGCCTTTGTACAATGGCACTATGCATACATTCTGCCAATCCTCAAGCAGTTCACCATAGTTCATACATACACTGAATATCCTTACCAACCAATCAAGAACACAGTCACCCTTTTTTGATAAATCATATATATATATGTATATATATATATATATATATATATATATATATATATATATATATATATATATATATATATTTTTTTTTTTTTTTTTTTTTTCATACGATTCGCCATTTCCCGCATTTGCGAGATAGCGTTAAGAACAGAGGACTGGGCCTTAGAGGGAAAATCCTCACCTGGCCCCCTTCTCTGTTCCTTCTTTTGGAAAATTAAAAAAAAACGAGAGGGGAGGATTTCCAGCCACCCGCTCCCTCCCCTTTTAGTCGCCTTCTACGACACGCAGGGAATACGTGGGAAGTATTCTTTCTCCCCTATCCCCAGGGATAATATATATATATATATATATATATATATATATATATATATATATATATATATATATATATATATATATATATATATATATATATATGTATATATATAGTATATATATAGTAGGTTTGCGGCAGGGGTGTGTGATGTCTCCATGGTTGTTTAATTTGTTTATGGATGGGGTTGCTGGGAGGTGAATGCAAGAGTTTTGGAAAGAGGGGCAAGTATGAAGTCTGTTGGGGATGAGAGAGCTTGGGAAGTGAGTCAGTTGTTCGCTGATGATACAGCGCTGGTGGCTGATTCATGTGAGAAACTGCAGAAGCTGGTGACTGAGTTTGGTAAAGTGTGTGAAAGAAGAAAGTTAAGAGTAAATGTGAATAAGAGCAAGGTTATTAGGTACAGTAGGGTTGAGGGTCAAGTCAATTGGGAGGTGAGTTTGAATGGAGAAAAACTGGAGGAAGTGAAGTGTTTTAGATATCTGGGAGTGGATCTGGCAGCGGATGGAACCATGGAAGCGGAAGTGGATCATAGGGTGGGGGAGGGGGCGAAAATTCTGGGAGCCTTGAAGAATGTGTGGAAGTCGAGAACATTATCTCGGAAAGCAAAAATGGGTATGTTTGAAGGAATAGTGGTTCCAACAATGTTGTATGGTTGCGAGGCGTGGACTATGGATAGAGTTCTGCGCATGAGGATGGATGTGCTGGAAATGAGATGTTTGAGGACAATGTGTGGTGTGAGGTGGTTTGATCGAGTGAGCAACGTAAGGGTAAGAGAGATGTGTGGAAATAAAAAGAGCGTGGTTGAGAGAGCAGAAGAGGGTGTTTTGAAATGGTTTGGTCACATGGAGAGAATGAGTGAGGAAAGATTGACCAAGAGGATATATGTGTCGGAGGTGGAGGGAACGAGGAGAAGAGGGAGACCAAATTGGAGGTGGAAAGATGGAGTGAAAAAGATTTTGTGTGATCGGGGCCTGAACATGCAGGAGGGTGAAAGGAGGGCAAAGAATAGAGTGAATTAGAGCGATGTGGTATACCGGGGTTGACGTGCTGTCAGTGGATTGAATCAAGGCATGTGTATGGGGGTGGGTTGGGCCATTTCTTTCGTCTGTTTCCTTGCGCTACCTCGCAAACGCGGGAGACAGCGGCAAAAAAAAAAATATATATATATATATATATATATATATTCTATTTTCTATTATACTTTGTCGCTGTCTCCCGCGTTTGCGAGGTAGCGCAAGGAAACAGACGAAAGAAATGGCCCAACCCCCCCCCCATACACATGTATATACATACGTCCACACACGCAAATATACATACCTACACAGCTTTCCATGGTTTACCCCAGACGCTTCACATGCCCTGCTTCAATCCACTGACAGCACGTCAACCCCGGTATACCACATCGCTCCAATTCACTCTATTCCTTGCCCTCCTTTCACCCTCCTGCATGTTCAGGCCCCGATCACACAAAATCTTTTTCACTCCATCTTTCCACCTCCAATTTGGTCTCGTTCTTCTCCTTGTTCCCTCCACCTCCGACACATATATCCTCTTGGTCAATCTTTCCTCACTCATCCTCTCCATGTGCCCAAACCACTTCAAAACACCCTCTTCTGCTCTCTCAACCACGCTCTTTTTATTTCCACACATCTCTCTTACCCTTACGTTACTCACTCGATCAAACCACCTCACACCACACATTGTCCTCAAACATCTCATTTCCAGCACATCCATCCTCCTGCGCACAACTCTATCCATAGCCCACGCCTCGCAACCATACAACATTGTTGGAACCACTATTCCTTCAAACATACCCATTTTTGCTTTCCGAGATAATGTTCTCGACTTCCACACATTCTTCAAGGCTCCCAGGATTTTCGCCCCCTCCCCCACCCTATGATCCACTTCCGCTTCCATGGTTCCATCCGCTGCCAGATCCACTCCCAGGTATCTAAAACACTTCACTTCCTCCAGTTTTTCTCCATTCAAACTCACCTCCCAATTGACTTGACCCTCAACCCTACTGTACCTAATAACCTTGCTCTTATTCACATTTACTCTTAACTTTCTTCTTCCACACACTTTTCCAAACTCAGTCACCAGCTTCTGCAGTTTCTCACATGAATCAGCCACCAGCGCTGTATCATCAGCGAACAACAACTGACTCACTTCCCAAGCTCTCTCATCCCCAACAGACTTCATACTTGCCCCTCTTTCCAAAACTCTTGCATTTACCTCCCTAACAACCCCATCCATAAACAAATTAAACAACCATGGAGACATCACACACCCCTGCCGCAAACCTACATTCACTGAGAACCAATCACTTTCCTCTCTTCCTACACGTACACATGCCTTACATCCTCGATAAATCCTCGATATATATATATATATATATATTTTTTTTTTTTTTTTTTTTTATACTTTGTCGCTGTCTCCCGCGTTTGCGAGGTAGCGCAAGGAAACAGACGAAAGAAATGGCCCAACCCCCCCCATACACATGTACATACACACGTCCACACACACAAATATACATACCTACACAGCTTTCCATGGTTTACCCCGGACGCTTCACATGCCTTGATTCAATCCACTGACAGCACGTCAACCCCTGTATACCACATCGCTCCAATTCACTCTATTCCTTGCCCTCCTTTCACCCTCCTGCATGTTCAGGCCCCGATCACACAAAATCTTTTTCACTCCATCTTTCCACCTCCAATTTGGTCTCCCTCTTCTCCTCGTTCCCTCCACCTCCGACACATATATCCTCTTGGTCAATCTTTCCTCACTCATTCTCTCCATGTGCCCAAACCATTTTAAAACACCCTCTTCTGCTCTCTCAACCACGCTCTTTTTATTTCCACACATCTCTCTTACCCTTACGTTACTTACTCGATCAAACCACCTCACACCACACATTGTCCTCAAACATCTCATTTCCAGCACATCCATCCTCCTGCGCACAACTCTATCCATAGCCCACGCCTCGCAACCATACAACATTGTTGGAACTACTATTCCTTCAAACATACCCATTTTTGCTTTCCGGGATAATGTTCTCGACTTCCACACATTTTTCAAGGCTCCCAAAATTTTCGCCCCCTCCCCCACCCTATGATCCACTTCCGCTTCCATGGTTCCATCCGCTGACAGATCCACTCCCAGATATCTAAAACACTTCACTTCCTCCAGTTTTTCACCATTCAAACTCACCTCCCAATTGACTTGACCCTCAACCCTACTGTACCTAATAACCTTGCTCTTATTCACATTTACTCTTAACTTTCTTCTTCCACACACTTTACCAAACTCCGTCACCAGCTTCTGCAGTTTCTCACATGAATCCGCCACCAGCGCTGTATCATCAGCGAACAACAACTGACTCACTTCCCAAGCTCTCTCATCCCCAACAGACTTCATACTTGCCCCTCTTTCCAAGACTCTTGCATTTACCTCCCTAACAACCCCATCCATAAACAAATTAAACAACCATGGAGACATCACACACCCCTGCCGCAAACCTACATTCACTGAGAACCAATCACTTTCCTCTCTTCCTACACGTACACACGCCTTACATCCTCGATAAAAACTTTTCACTGCTTCTAACAACTTGCCTCCCACACCATATATTCTTAATACCTTCCACAGAGCATCTCTATCAACTCTATCATATGCCTTCTCCAGATCCATAAATGCTACATACAAATCCATTTGCTTTTCTAAGTATTTCTCACATACATTCTTCAAAGCAAACACCTGATCCACACATCCTCTACCACTTCTGAAACCACACTGCTCTTCCCCAATCTGATGCTCTGTACATGCCTTCACCCTCTCAATCAATACCCTCCCATATAATTTACCAGGAATACTCAACAAACTTATACCTCTGTAATTTGAGCACTCACTCTTATCCCCTTTGCCTTTGTACAATGGCACTATGCACGCATTCCGCCAATCCTCAGGCACCTCACCATGAGTCATACATACATTAAATAACCTTACCAACCAGTCAACAATACAGTCACCCCCTTTTTTAATAAATTCCACAGCAATACCATCCAAACCTGCTGCCTTGCCGGCTTTCATCTTCCGCAAAGCTTTTACTACCTCTTCTCTGTTTACCAAATCATTTTCCCTAACCCTCTCACTTTGCACACCACCTCGACCCAAACACCCTATATCTGCCACTCTGTCATCAGACACATTCAACAAACCTTCAAAATACTCATTCCATCTCCTTCTCACATCACCACTACTTGTTATCACCTCCCCATTTGCGCCCTTCACTGAAGTTCCCATTTGCTCCCTTGTCTTACGCACCCTATTTACCTCCTTCCAGAACATCTTTTTATTCTCCCTAAAATTTACTGATAGTCTCTCACCCCAACTCTCATTTGCCCTTTTTTTCACCTCTTGCACCTTTCTCTTGACCTCCTGTCTCTTTCTTTTATACTTCTCCCACTCAATTGCATTTTTTCCCTGCAAAAATCGTCCAAATGCCTCTCTCTTCTCTTTCACTAATACTCTTACTTCTTCATCCCACCACTCACTACCCTTTCTAAACAGCCCACCTCCCACTCTTCTCATGCCACAAGCATCTTTTGCGCAATCCATCACTGATTCCCTAAATACATCCCATTCCTCCCCCACTCCCCTTACTTCCATTGTTCTCACCTTTTTCCATTCTGTACATAGTCTCTCCTGATACTTCTTCACACAGGTCTCCTTCCCAATCTCACTTACTCTCACCACCTTCTTCACCCCAACATTCACTCTTCTTTTCTGAAAACCCATACTAATCTTCACCTTAGCCTCCACAAGATAATGATCAGACATCCCTCCAGTTGCACCTCTCAGCACATTGACATCCAAAAGTCTCTCTTTCGCACGCCTGTCAATTAACACGTAATCCAATAATGCTCTCTGGCCATCTCTCCTACTTACATAAGTATACTTATGTATATCTCGCTTTTTAAACCAGGTATTCCCAATCATCAGTCCTTTTTCAGCACATAAATCTACAAGCTCTTCACCATTTCCATTTACAACACTGAACACCCCATGCATACCAATTATTCCCTCAACTGCCACATTACTCACCTTTGCATTCAAATCACCCATCACTATAACCCGGTCTCGTGCATCAAAACCGCTAACACACTCATTTAGCTGCTCCCAAAACACTTGCCTCTCATGATCTTTCTTCTCATGCCCAGGTGCATATGCACCAATAATCACCCACCTCTCTCCATCAACTTTCAATAATATATATATATATATATATATATATATATATATATATATATATATATATATATATATATATATATATATATATATATATATATATATATATATATATATATATATATATATATATATATATATATATATATATATATATATATATATATATATATATATATATATATATATATATATATATATATATATATATATATATATATATATATATATATATATATATATATATATATATATATATATATATATATATATATATATATATATATATATATATATATATATATATATATATATATATATATATATATATATATATATATATATATATATATATATATATATATATATATATATATATATATATATATATATATATATATATATCCCTGGGGATAGGGGAGAAAGAATACTTCCCACGTATTCCCTGCGTGTCGTAGAAGGCGACTAAAAGGGGAGGGAGCGGGGGGCTGGAAATCCTCCCCTCTCGTTTTTTTTTTTTTAATTTTCCAAAAGAAGGAACAGAGAACGAGGCCAGGTGAGGATATTCCCCCAAAGGCCCAGTCCTCTGTTCTTAACGCTACCTCGCTAATAAGGGAAATGGCAAATAGTTTGAAAAAAAAAAAAAAATTATATATATATATATATATATATATATATATATATATATATATATATATATATATATATATATATATATATATATATATATATATATATATATATATATATATATATATATATATATATAGGTATTTGTGTTGGATAGGTATTTGTGTTAAAATCCTGACCACGTGATAACACCTGGTCTTTGTGTTAAAGGCCTGACCATTTGATAACACCAGGTATTTTTGTTTACGCCCTGACCACTTGATAACAACAGGTCTTTGTGTTAAGGTCCTGACCACTTGATAACACCAGGTCTTTGTGTCAAGGTCCTGACCACTTGAAAACACCAGGTCTTTGTGTTAAGGTCCTGACCACTTGATAACACCAGGTCTTTGTGTTAAGGTCCTGACCACTTGATAACACCAGGTCTTTGTTTTAAGGTCCCGACCACTTGATAACACCAGGCCTTTGTTTTAAGGTCCTGACCACTTGATAACACCAGGTCTTTGTGTTAATGGCCTGACCACTTGAAAACACTATGTATTTGTGTTAAGGTCCTGACCACTTGATAACACCAGGTCTTTGTGTTAAAGTCCTGACCACTTGATAACACCAGGTCTTTGTTTTAAGGTCATGACCAGTGGATACACCAGGTCTTTGTGTTAAGGTCCTGATCAGTGAATACACCGGGTCTTTGTGCTAAGGTCCTGAACACTTGATAACACCAGGTCTTTGTGTTAAGGGCCTGGTCACTTGATAACGCCAGGTATTTGTATCAAGGTCCTGACCACTTGATAACACCAGGTCTTTGTGTTAAAGGCCTGACCACTTGATAACACCAGGTATTTGTGTTAAGGTCCTCACCACTTGATAACATCAGGTCTTTGTGTTAAAGGCCTGATCACTTGATAACACCAGGTATTTGTGTTAAGGTCCTGACCACTTGATAACACCAGGTCTTTGTGTTAAGGTCCTGACCACTTGATAACACCAGGTCTTTGTGTTAAGGTCCTGACGACTTGATAACACCAGGTCTTTGTGTTAAAGGCCTGACCACTTGATAATACCAGATCTTTGTCTTAAGGTCCTGACCTCTTGATAACACCAGGTCTTTGTGTTAAAATCCTGACCACTTGATAACACCAGGTCTTTGTGTTAAGGTCCTGACGACTTGATAACAACAGGTCTTTGTGTTAAAGGCCTGACCACTTGATAACACCAGATCTTTGTCTTAAGGTCCTGACCACTTGATAACACCAGGTCTTTGTGTTAAAATCCTGACCGCTTGATAATACCAGGTCTTTGTGTTAAGGTCCTGACCACTTGATACTACCAGGTCTTTGTGTTAAGGTCCTGACCACTTGATAACACCAGGTCTTTGTGTTAAGGTCTCGACCACTTGATAACACCAGGTCTTTGTGTTAAGGTCCTGACCACTTGATAACATCAGGTCTTTGTGTTAAGGTCATGAACACTTGATAACACCAGGTCTTTGTGTTAAGTTCCTGACCACTTAATAACACCAGGTCTTTGTGTTAAGGTTCTGACCACTTGATAACATCAGGTCCTTGTGTTAAGGTCCTGACCACTTGATAACACCAGGTCTTTGTGTTAAGGTCCTGACCACTTGATAACACCAGGTCTTTGTCTTAAGGTCATGACCAGTGGATACACCAGGTCTTTGTGTTAAGGTCCTGATCAGTGAATACACCGGGTCTTTGTGCTAAGGTCCAGACCACTTGATAACACCAGGTATTTGTGTTAAGGTCCTGACCACTTGATAACACCAGGTATTTGTGTTAAAATCCTGACCACTTGATAACACCAGGTCTTTTTGTTAAGGTCCTGACGACTTGATAACACCAGGTCTTTGTGTTAAAGGCCTGACCATTTGATAACACCAGATCTTTGTCTTAAGGTCCTGACCTCTTGATAACACCAGGTCTTTTTGTTAAAATCCTTACCACTTGATAACACCAGGTCTTTGTGTTAAGGTCCTGACCACTTGATAACAACAGATCTTTGAGTTAAAGGCCTGACCACTTGATAACACCAGATCTTTGTCTTAAGGTCCTGACCACTTGATAACACCAGGTCTTTGTGTTAAAATCCTGACCGCTTGATAATACCAGGTCTTTGTGTTAAGGTCCTGACCACTTGATACTACCAGGTCTTTGTGTTAAGGTCCTGACGACTTGATAACACCAGGTCTTTGTGTTAAGGTCTCGACCACTTGATAACACCAGGTCTTTGTGTTAAGGTCCTGACCACTTGATAACATCAGGTCCTTGTGTTAAGGTCCTGACCACTTGATAACATCAGGTCTTTGTGTTAAGGTCCTGAACACTTGATAACACCAGGTCTTTGTGTTAAGTTCCTGACCACTTGATAACACCAGGTCTTTGTGTTAAGGTCCTGACCACTTGATAACATCAGGTCCTTGTGTTAAGGTCGTGACCACTTGATAACACCAGGTCCTTGAGTTAAGGTCTTGACCACTTGATAACACCAGGTCTTTGTGTTAAGGTCCTGACCACTTTATAACGTCAGATCCTTGTGTTAAGGTCCTGACCACTTGATAACATCAGGTCCTTGTGTTAAGGTCCTGACCACTTGATAACATCAGGTCCTTGTGTTAAGGTCCTGACCACTTGATAACTTCAGGTCCTTGTGTTAAGGTCCTGACCACTTGATAACATCAGGTCCTTGTGTTAAGGTCCTGACCACTTGATAACATCAGGTCCTTGTGTTAAGGTCCTGACCACTTGATAACATCAGGTCCTTGTGTTAAGGTCCTGACCACTTGATGACACCAAGTCTTTGTGTTAAGGTCCTGACCACTTGATAACATCAGGTCCTTGTGTTAAGGTCCTGACCACTTGATAACATCAGGTCCTTGTGTTAAGGTCCTGACACCACTTGATAACATCAGGTCCTTGTGTTAAGGTTCTGACCACTTGATAACATCAGGTCCTTGTGTTAAGGTCCTGACCACTTGATAACATCAGGTCCTTGTGTTAAGGTCCTGACCACTTGATAACATCAGGTCTTTGTGTTAAGGTCCTGACCACTTGATAACATCAGGTCCTTGTGTTAAGGTCCTGACCACTTGATAACATCAGGTCTTTGTGTTAAGGTTCTGACCACTTGATAACATCAGGTCTTTGTTTTAAGGTCCTGACCACTTGATAACACCAGGTCTTTGTGTTAAAATCTTGACCACTTGATAACACCAGGTCTTTGTCTTAAGGTCCTGACCACTTGATAACACCAGGTCTTTGTGTTAAAGGTCCTGACCACTTGATAACACCAGGTCCTTGTGTTAAAGGTCCTGACCACTTGATAACACCAGGTCTTTGTGTTAAGGTCCTGAACACTTGATAACACCAGGTCTTTGTGTTTAGGTCGTGACCACTTGATAACACCAGATCTTTGTGTTAAGGTCCTGACCACTTGATAACACCAGGTCTTTGTGTTAAGGTCCTGACCACTTGATAACACCAGGTCTTTGTGTTAAGGTCCTGAACACTTGATAACACCAGGTCTTTGTGTTTAGGTCGTGACCACTTGATCACATCAGGTCCTTGTGTTAAGGTCGTGACCTCTTGATAACACCAAGTCTTTGTGTTTAGGTCGTGACCACTTGATCACATCAGGTCCTTGTGTTAAGGTCCTGACCACTTGATAACACCAGGTCTTTGTGTTAAGGTCGTGACCACTTGATAACACCAGGTCTTTGTGTTAAGGTCCTGACCACTTGATAACACCAAGTCTTTGTGTTTAGGTCGTAACCACTTGATCACATCAGGTCCTTGTGTTAAGGTCGTGACCACTTGATAACACCAGGTCTTTGTGTTAAGGTCGTGACCACTTGATAATACCAGGTCTTTGTGTTAAGGTCCTGACCACTTGATAGCACCAGGTCTTTGTGTTAAGGTCCTGACCACTTGATAACACCAGGTCCTCACTTCAAGATGCCACCAAGAAAGGACACTGATTACCGGGCCTTTTGAACCCGTGTAGAACAGGATATTAAGGGTCAGACCTCCAAACACCTGCAGCACTGAACTCTGGTAGTATGACCTCCAAAAACCTGCAGCACTGGACTCTGGTAGTATGACCTCCAAACACCTGCAGCACTGGACTCCTCCGGTAGTCTGACCTCCAAACACCTGCAGCACTGGACTCTGGTAGTCTGACCTTCAAACACCTGCAGCACTGGACACTGGTAGTATGACCTCCAAACACCTGCAGCACTGGACACTGGTAGTCTGACCTCCAAACACCCGTAGCACTGGACACTGGTAGTCTGACCATCAAACACCTGTGGCACTAGGCACTGGTAGTCTGACCTCCAAACACCCGTAGCACTAGGCACTGGTGGTCTGACCTCCAAACACCTGTAGCACTAGGCACTGGTAGTCTGACCTCCAAACACCTGTAGCACTAGGCACTGGTGGTCTGACCTCCAAACACCTGTAGCACTAGGCACTGGTAGTCTGACCTCCAAACACCTGCAGTCTGACAACTAAACATAATCAAATTTTTATACCCTGTATCACCAGCTGTGTTGCTCAGGAATGAACACAATAACTTTCAAGTGATCACAACTTAGGAGCGAAGAGAACAACTTAACAGTGAGGACAACGACTTAATAGTGAAGAGAACAACTTAACAGTAAGGACAACAACTTAGGAGAGAAGAGAACAACTTAACAGTGAGGACAACAACTTAGTAGTGAAGAGAGCAACTTAACAGTGAGGACAACAACTTAGTAGAGAAGAGAACAACTTAACAGTGAGGAGAACAAGTTAATAGTGAAGAGAACAACTTACTGTAGATGATGTTTGTGGATGATGGCAGTAGATGCACCAGGTTGTACAGTAAGTTCAGCAGTTGTTGCCATACAGGCTGCACTAACCTAACCAGCTGGCCATGTGACACCTCCGGCAGCTCACCTTCAATGTTTACACCAAACTGTATCCCACTCTGCTGACCATAATGGCGGCGACGTCGTCAAGGCGTAAGGCAAGGAGGGATTGCAGAAGGTTCCTCTGTGGGTCTTCAGGCCAGCCAACACTATCTTATCACAGTTAATTATCGTTTCCCACTCCGGAAACAGAATCTCTCGACACGCTATCTGATAGGAAAGATAAAACTCCGCCATTGCCAGCTCTTGCCAAGCCTAACCTGCATCTCTTGCTTTACTACGTCGTAAACAAACTCATGACATGTCATCGGTCATGTGATATATTTTGATAACTTCTCTCACTGTTCCTCACCCTCCTCCTACATTCACCCACTGGACATAATGACGGTCACCCACTGGACATTATGACAGTCAGTCACCCACTGGACATTCTGACAATCAGTCACCCACTAGACATTATGACAGTCACCCGCTGGACATTATGACAGTCACCCACTGGACATTCTGACAATCAGTCACCCACTAGACATTATGACAGTCGCCCGCTGGACATTATGGCAGTCACCCGCTGGGCATTATGACAGTCAGTCACCCACTGGACATTCTGACAGTCAGTCACCCTCTAGACATTATGACAGTCACCCGCTGGGCATTGTGACAGTCAGTCACCCACTGGACATTCTGACAGTCAGTCACCCACTAGACATTATGACAGTCACCCGCTGGGCATTATGACAGTCAGTCACCCACTAGACATTATGACAGTCACCCGCTGGACATTATAACGATCACCTGCTGGACATTATGACAGTCAGTCACCCACTGGACAAATCTGACAGTCAGTCACACACTAGACGTTATGACAGTCAACCACGGGACATGATGACAGTCAATCGTGTATTGATAAAACAAAACAACCCTTATTACGCAACTTATTCCCTGTATCATACCCATATGACGTAGCTCGGTCCTTGTATCATACTTGTGTGAGGTGACTCAGCCCCCAGCATCATACATGTGTGACGTAGCGCAGTCCTTGCATCATACTTGTGTGAGGTGACTCACCCCCAGTATCATACTCGTGTGAGGTGACTCTGTCCCCAGTATCATAATTGTGTGACGTAGCTCAGTCACCTGTATCATTATTGTGTGAGGTGACTCAGTCCCCTGTATCATCCTTGTGTGACGTAGCTCAGCCCTTGTATCATACTTGTGTGAGGTGACTCACCCCAGTATCATACTTGTGTGAGATGACTCAGTCCCCTGTATCATCCTTGTGTGACGTAGCTCACTCCTTGTATCACACTTGTGTGAGGTAACTCACCCCCAGTATAATACTTGTGTGAGGGGACTCAGTCCCTTGTATCATACTTATGTGAGGTGATTCAGTCCCCTGTATCATACCTGTGTGACATAGCTCAGTCCTTGTATCATACTTGTGTAAGGTGACTCACCCCAGTATCATACTTGTGTAAGGTGACTCAGTCGCTTGTATCATACTTGTGTGAGGTAACTCAGTCCCCTGTATCATACTTGTGTGAGATGACTCAGTCCCTTGTATCATACTTGTGTGACAGCTCAGTCCTTGTATCATACTTGTGTAAGGTGACTCACCCCAGCATCATACTTGTGTGAGGTAACTCAGTCCCCTGTATCATACTTGTGCGAGGTGACTCAGTCCTCTGTATCATACTTGTGTGCCGTAGCTCAGTCCTTATATCATATTTGTGTGACGTGACTCAGTCCTTGTATCGTACTCGTTTGAGGTGACTCAGTCCCCTGTATCATACTTGTGTAACATAGCTCAGTCCTTGCATCATACTTGAGTGACGTGACTCAGTCCCCTGTATCATGCCTCGTAGCTCAGTCCTTGTATCATACTTGTATGATGTGACTAAGTAATCTTTATCATACTTGTGTGATGTGACTCAATCCCCTGGATCATAGTTGGGTGACGCGACTCAGTCTCTTGTATCATACTTGTGTGACGCAACTCAGTCCCCTGTATCGTACTTGTGTGACGTAACTCAATCCCCTGTATTATACTTGTGTGACGCGACTCCGTCCTCTGTATCATAGTTGTGTGACGCGACTCAGTCCCCTGTATTATACTTGTGTGACGTGACACAGTCCCCTGTATCATACTTGTGTGACGTGACTTAGTCTCTTGTATCATAGGTGTGTGACGCGGCTCAGTCCCCTGCACCATAGTTGTGTGACGCGACTCAGTCCCCTGTATCATACTTGTGTGACGCGACTTAGATGTCTATATCATACTTGTGTGATGTGACTCAGTCCTCTGTATTATGCTTGTATGACGTGAATCGGTCCTCTGTATTATACTTGTGTGGCGTGACTCGGTTCTCTGTATCATAGTTGTGTGACGCGACTCAGTCCCCTGTATTACACTTGTGTAACGTGACTCAGTCCTTTGTATTATGCTTGTGTGACGTGACCGAGTCCCCTAAATTATACTTGTGTGAGGCGACACAGTCCCCTGTATCATAGTTGTGTGGCGCGAATAAGTCCCCTGTAATATACTTGTCTGACGTGACTCAGTCCTATGTTCCATAGTTATGTGACGCGACTCAGTCCCCTGTATCATAGCTGTGTGACGCGAATAAGTTCCCTGTATCATACTTGTCTGACGCAACTCAGTCGCCTATACTATACTTGCGTGACGTGACTCAGTCCTCTGTACTATACTTACGTGACGTGACCCAGTCTGCTGTATTACACTTGTGTGACGCTACTCATTCCCCTCTATCATACTTGTGTGATGTGAATCAGTCGCCTGTATTATACTTGTGCTACGTGACTCAGTTCTCTGTATCATAGTTGTGTGATGTGACTCAGTCCCCTGTATCATAGTTGTGTGACGTGGCTCAGTTCCCTGTATCATTGTTGTGTGATGTGACTCTGTCCCCTGTACCATAGTTGTGTAACGTGACTCAGTTTCCTGTATCATAGTTGTATGACGTAACTCAGTCCCCTGTATTATACTTGTGAAACGTAACTCATTCCCCTGTATTATATTTGTGAAACGTGACTCAGACCCCTGTAATATGCTTGTGTGACGAGACTCAGTCCTCTGTATCATAAATGTGTGACTTGACAGTCCCATGTATCATAGTTGTTTGACGTGACTCAGTCCCCTGTATCATAGTTGCGTGACGTGATTCAGTCCCATGCATCCTACTAGTGTGAAGTGACTTAATCCCCTGTATCATAGTTGTGTGACATGACTCAGTCCCTTGTATCATACCTGTGTAACGTGACTCGGTTCCCAGTATCATACTTGTGTGAGGTGACTCAGTCGCCCGTATTATACTTCTGTGACGTGACTCGTCCTCTGTATTACACTAGTGTGACGTGACCCAGTCCCCTGTATCATAGTTGTGTGACGAGACTCAGTCCCCTGTATCATTGTTGTGCGATGTGACTCTGTCCCCTGCATCATAGTTGTGTGACGTGACTCAGTCCCCTGTATCATAGTTGTATGACGTGACTCAATCCCCTGTATTATACTTGTGAAACGTAACTCAGTCCCCTGTACTATACCTATGAAATGTGACTCAGTCCCCTGTATTATGCTTGTGTGACGTGACTCAGTCCCCTGTATCATAGTTGTGTGACATCACTTAGTCCCTCGTATCAGAGTTGTTTGACGTGACTTATTCCCCTGTATCATACTTGTTTGGCGTGACTCAGTCCCTTGTATCCTACCAGTGTGACATGACTTAGTCCCCTGTATCATAGTTCTGTGACTTGACTCAGTCCCCTGTATCGCACTTGTGTAACGTGACTCGGTTCCCTGTATCATAGTTGTGTGAGGTGACTCAGTCGCCTGTATTATACTTCTGTGACGTGACTCAGTCCTCTATTACACGTGTGACGTGACCCAGTCCCCGTTATCATAGTTGTATGACGTGACTCAGTCCCCTGTATTATACTTTGTGACACGACTCAGTCCCTGCATCATAGTTGTGTGACTGACTCAGTCCCCTGTATCATATTTGTGTGACGTTACTCAGTCCTCTGTCTCATAGTTGTATGATATGACTCAGTCCCCTGTATTATACTTGTGAAACGTGACTCAGTCCCCTGTATTATACTTGTGTGACGTGACTTAGTCCCCTCTATCATAGTTGTGTGACATGACATAGTCCCCTGAATCATAGTTGTGTGACGTGACTCAGTCACATGTAACATACTTGTGTAACGTGACTCAGTTCCCCGTATCATAGTTGCGTGAGGTGACTCAGTTCCCTGTATCATATTTGTGTGATGTGACTCAGTCGCCAATAATATACTTGTGTGACGTGACTTAGTCCTCTGTATTACATTTGTGTGACATGACCCAGTTCCATATATCATACTTGTGTGACATGACTCAGTCCCCTGAATTATACTTGTGTGACGCAACTCAGTACCCTGTACCACAGTTGTGTGATGCCACTCAGTCCCCCTGTACCATAGCTGTGTGACGTGACTCAGTCCCCTGTATCATAGTTGTATGACGTGACTCAGTCCCCTGTATCATACTTGTGAAACGTGAGTCAGTCCCCTGTATTTTGCTTGTGTGAAGTGACTTAGTCCCCTGTATCATAGTTGTTTGACGTAACTCAGTCCCCTGTATCATACTTGTGTAACGTGACAGTTCCCTGTATCATAGTTGTGTGAGGTGACTCAGTCTCCTGTATCATACTGGTGTGATGTGACTCAGTCGCCGATATTCTACTTGTGTGACGTGAGTTAGTCCTTTGTATTACACTTGTGTGACATGATCCATTTCCATGTATCATACTTGTGTGACGTGACTCAGTCCCCTGAAATATACTTGTGTGACGTGAATCAGTCTCCTGTATCATAGTCGTGTGATGTGACTCAGTCCCCTGTATCATAGTTGTGTGACGTGACTCAGTCCCCTGCATTATACTTGTGAAACGTGACTCAGTCCCTTGTATTTTACTTGAGTGACGTGACTCAGTCCCCAATATCATAGTTGTGTGAACTGACTTGGTCCCCTGTATCATAGTTGTTTGACGTGTCTCAGTCCCCTGTATCATACTTGTGTGACGTGACTCAGTCTCTTGTTTCCTACCAGTGTGACGTGACTCAGTCCCCTGTATCATAGTTGTGTGGATGTGACTCAGTCTCCTGTATCATACTTGTTTAACGTGACTCAGTTCCCTGTATCATAGTTGTGTGAGATGATTCAGACCCCTGTATCATAGTTGTGTGATGTGACTCAGTCCCCTGTCTCATACATCTGTGATGTGACTTAGTCCCTAGATCATAATTGTGTGACTTGACTCAGTCCTCATTACTATACTTGTGTGACGCGACTTCATCCCCTGTATCATACTTGTATGACTTGACTCAGTCCCTTCTACCATAAATGTGTGACGTGACATAGTCCCCTGTATTGTACTTATGTGACGTGACTCAGTCCCCTCTATCATAATTGTGTGACGTGAATCATGCCCCTCTATCATACTTATGTGACGTGACTCGGTCCCCTGTATCATATGTGTGAGGTGACTCAGTACCCTGTATCATAGTTGTGTGACGTAACTTAGTCCCCATTATCATGGTTGTGGGACATGCCTTAGTCCCCTGTATTACACATGTGTGACGTGACGGCCCTCACTATCATACTTGTGTGACGTGACTCAGTCCCCTGTTATACTTGTGACGTGACTCAGTCCCCTGCATCATAGTTGTGTGACGTGACTCACTCCCCTGTATCATATATGAGGTGACTCAGTCCCCTGTATTATACTTGTGTGACGTGACTAAGCCCCCGCTATCATACTGGTGTGACGTGACTCAGTTCCCTGTATCATAGTTGTGTGATGTGACTCAGTCCCAGTACTATACTTGTGTAGCGTGACTCAATCTCCTGTATCATAGATGTATGACGTGACAGTTCTTGTATCATACTTGTATGACGTGACTCAGTCGCCCCTGTATTATACTTGTGTGACGTGACTAAGCCCCCACTATCATACTGGTGTGACGTGACTCAGTCCCCTGTATTATACTTGTGACGTGACTCATTCCCTATATCATGGTTGTGTGACGTGACAGTTCTTGTATTATACCTGTGTGATGTGACTCAGTCCCCTGTATCATATGTGTGAGGTGATTCAGTCCCCTGTATGATAGTTGTGTGACGTAACTCAGTTCCCAGTATCATGGTTGTGGGACTTACCTTAGTCACCTGTATTATACTTGTGTGACGTCACTCAATATCCTGTATCATAGTTGTGTGACGTCACTCATTCCCCTGTATTATACTTGTGTGACGTCACTCAGTCTCCTGTATCATAGTTGTGTGACGTGACTCTGTCTCCTGTATCATGGTTGGGTGACGTGACTCAAATCCCTATATCACAGTTGTGTGACGTCACTCAGTCCCCTGCACTATACTTGTATCACGTGACTCTGTCCCCAGTATCGTAGTTGTGTGACGTGACTCAGTCCCTTGTATCATAGTGGAGTGACGCGACTCAGTTCCCTATCTTATACTTAAGTGACGTGACTCATTCCCGGTATTATACTTGTGTTACGGGACTCAGTCTCCTGTATCATCGTTGTTTGACGTAACTCAGTCCCCAGTCCTCAATACTATACTTTTGTGATGCGACTCAGCCCCCTCTATCATAGTTGTGTGAAGAGACTCAGTCCCGTGTATCATTTGTGTGAAGTGACTCAGTCCTCTGTATTATACTGGCGTGACGTGACTCAGTCCTTGTATTGTGCTTTTGTGACCTGATTCAGTCCCTTTTATCATATCTGTGACGTGACTCAGTCCCCTGTATCATAGTTTGCGGCGTGACTCAGTCCTTTCTATCATAGTTGAGCGACGTCACTTAGACCCCTGTATCATTCTTGTGTGACGTGACTCATTCCCCTATATCATAGTTGTGTGGCGTGACTCACTCTTCTGTATCATACTTGTGTTACGTGACTCATTCCCCCATAACATACTTGTGTGACGTGACTCAGTCCCCTGTACTTTACTTGTATGACGTGACTCAGCCTCCTGTATAATAGTTGTGACGTGACTCAGTCCACTGTATCATAGTTGTGTGACGTGACTCGGTCCCCTGTATCATGGTTGTGTAACGTGTCTCAGTCTCCTGTACTATACTCGTGTGATGTAACTCAGACCTTGTATTACACTTGCGTGACGTGACTCAGTCCCTTGTATCATTCTGTGTGACGTGTCAGTCCCCTGTATCATAGTTCTGTGACGTGATTCAGTCCCCTGTGTCATAGTTGTGACGTCACTCAATTTCCTGTATCATACTTGTGTGCCATGACTCAGTCCCCTGTATCATTATTGCATGACATGACTCAGTCCCTTTTGATGATTATACTTGTGTGACGTGACTCAGTCCCCTGTATAATAGTTGTGTGACGTGACTCAGGCCCCTATATCCTAACAGTGTGATGCGACTGAGTCCCCTGTATCATAGTTTATGACGTGACTCACTCTCCTGTATTATACTTGTGTGACAAGACTTAGTCCCCTGTATCATACTTGTGTCACGTGACTAAGTTCCTTATATTATACTTGTGTAACGGGACTCAGTCCCCTGTATCATAGATGCGTGACGTGGCTCAGTCCCCAGTACTATACTTGTGTTGTGCGACTCAGTCCCTTAAATCATAGTTATGACGTGACTCAGTCCCCTGTATCATACTTGTGTGACGTGACTCAGTCCCCTGTATTATACATTTGTGACGACTCAGTTCTTGTATCATACTTGTGTGACGTGACTTAGTCCCCTGTACAGTACTTGTATGACGACTCAGTTCTTGTATTATACTTGTGTGACGTGACCCAGTCCCTTGTGTCATATCTGTATGACATGACTCAGTCCCCTGTATCACAGTTGTATGACGTGATTCAGTCCCCTGTATCATAGCTGTGTGACTTGACTCAGTCCCCAGTATTATACCTGTGTGACGCAACTCATTCCCCTGTGTCACAGTTCTGTGATGTGACTCATTTCTCAGTACTTTACTCGTTTGACGCGGCTCAGTCCCCGTATCATAGTTGTATGACGTGACTCTGTCCCCTGTATCATGGTTGTGTGAAGTGTCTCATTCTTCTGTACTATACTTGTGTGACGTGATTCAGCCCTTCTATTATACTTGTGTGACGTGACTCAGTCCCTTGTATAATATCTGTGTGACGCAAGTCAGTCCCCTATATCATAGTTGTATGACGTCACTCAATTCCCTGTATTATACTTTTGTGACGTGACTCAGTCCCCTGTATCATACTTGCGTGACGTGATTCAGTCCACTATATCATCATGGTGTGACGTGACTCAGTCCCCTATAATGATTATATTTGTGTGACATGACTCATTCCCCTGTATCATGGTTGTGTGATGTGACTCAGTCCCCTGTGTCCTAGCAGTGTGCCGCGACTGAGTTCCCTGTATCGTAGTTTATGACGTGACTCACTCCCCTGTATCATAATTGTGTGACAAGACTCAGTCCCCTGTATCATACTTGTGTGATGTGACTCTGTCCCCAATATCATACTTGTGTGCCGTGACTCAGTCCCCTGTATTGTACTTATGTGACGACGACTCAGTTCTTGTATTATACTTGTGTGACGTGACTCAGTCCCCTGTATCATATCTGTATGACGTGACTCAGTCCCCTGTAACATAGTTGTGTGACGTCACTCAGTCAACCGTATCATAGTTGTGTGACGTCACTCAGTCCCCTGTATCATTCTTGTGACATGACTGAGTCCCATGTATTATACTTGTGTGACGTGACTCAGTCCCCTGTATCATAGCTGTGTGACGTGATTTAGTACCCTGTATCATAGCTGTGTGACGCGACTCAGTTCCCAGTATTGTACTTGGGCGACGCGGCTCAGTCCCCTGTATCATAGTTGTGATGTGACTCAATTCCTAGAGCTATACTTGTGTGACGCGACTCAGTCTCCTGTATCATAGTTGTGTGACGTTACTCACTCTCCTGTATCATAGCTGTGTGACATGACTAAGTCTTCTGCATTATACTTGTATGACATGACTCAGTCCTTGTATCATACTTGTATGACGTGACTCAGTCCCTTGTATCGTACATGTGTAACTTGACTGTCCCATGTACCATTGTTGTGTGACGTGACTCACTCCCCTGTGTCATAGTTGTGTGACATGATCCAGTCTCCTGTATCATACTAATGTGACGTGACTCAGTCCTTATATCATACTTGTGTGACGTGACCCAGTCCATTGCATCATATCTGTGTAACGTGACTGCCCTATGTATCATAGTTGTGTGACGTGACTCCCCTGTATCATAGTTGTGTGACGCCACTCAATGACCTGTATCATACTTGTGTCACGTGACTCGGTCCCCTGTATCATTTTTGTGTGACTGACTCAGTCCCCTTTAATAACTGTACTTGTGTGACATGACTCAGTCCCCTGTATCCTAGCAATGTGACACGACTGAGTCCCTTGTATCATAGTTTATGACGTGACTCACTCTTCTGTATCATACTTGTGTGACGAGACTCAGTCTCCTGTATCATAGTTGTGTGACGTGACTCAGTCCCCGATATTATATTTATTTGACGTGACTAACTCCCCTGTATCATAGTTGTGTGACGTGACTCAGTCTCCTACATTTTACTTGTGTGACGTGACTCAGTCCTTGTATTATACTTGTGTGACGTGACCCAGTACCTTGAGTCATATCTGTGTAACGTGACTGTCCCCTGTATCATAGTTGTGTGACGTCACTCAATGACCTGTATCATACTTGTGTGACGTGACTCAGTCCTCTGTGTAGTACTTGTGTGACGTGACTCAGTCCACTGTATCAAACTTATGTGACGTGACTCACTCCGCTGTATCATTCTTGGGTGACTGACTCGGTCCCCTGTAAAATTATACTTGTGTGACGTGACTCAGTACCCTGTATCATAGTTGTATGACGTGACTCAGTCCACTGTGTCATAGTTGTGTGACGTAACTCAAACCCTTTATCACATATGTATGACGTGACTCATTCCCCTGTATCACAGTTGTGTGACGTCACTCAGTCCCCTGTATCATTTTTTCTTTGACGTGACTGAATCCCCTATATCATACTTGTGTGACGTGACTCAGTCCCCTATGTCATACTTGTGTGATGTCACTCAATTCCCTGTATTATACTTGTGTGACGTGACTCAGCCCTGGATCATAGTTATGTGACGTGACTCAGTCCCTGTATCATTCTTGCGTGAAGTGATTCAGTCCCCTGTATCATTATAGTGTGACATGACTCAGTCCCCTGCAATGATTATACTTGTGGGACGTGACTCAGTCCCTTGTATCATAGTTGTGTGACGTGACACAGTCCCCTGTATCCTAGCAGTGTGACGCGACTGATTACCTTGTATCATAGCTTATGACGTGACTCTCCTGTATCATAACTGTGTGATGAGACTCAGTCCCTTGTATCATACTTGTGTGACGTGACTCAGTCTCCAATATTATACTTGTGTGACGTGACTCAGTCCCCTTTATCATAGTTGCGTGACGCAGTCCCCTGTATTGTACTTGTGTGACTTGACTCAGTTCTCGTATTATACTTGTGTAACGTGACTCAGTCCCCTGTATCATATCTGTACGAAGTGAATCAGTCCCCTGTAACATAGCTGTGTGACGTCACTCAGTCCACCGTATCATAGTTGTGTGGCGTCACTCAGTCCCCTGTATCATTCTTGTGTGATGTGACTGAGTCCTCTGTATTATACTTGTGTGACGTGACTCAGTCCCCAGTATCATAGTTGTGTGACGTGATTCATTACCCTGTATCATAGCTGTGTGACGCGATTCAGTCCCCAGTGTTATACCTGTGCGACGCGACTCAGTCCCCTGTATCATAGTTGTGATGTGACTCAATCCCAGTGCTATACTTGTGTGATGCGACTCAGCCTCCTGTATCATAGTTGTGTGACTTGACTCACTCCCCTGTATCATAGCTGTGTGACGTGAGTCAGTTTTCTGTATTATATTTGTGTGACATGACTCAGTCCTTGTATTATACATGTATGCCGTGACCCAGTCCCTTGTATCATATATGTGTAACGTGATTGTCCCATGTATCATAGTTGTGTAACGTGACTCAGTCTCCTGTATCATAGTTGTGATGTGACTCAATTCCCAGTGCTATACTTGTGTGAAGCGATTCAGTCTCCTGTTTCATAGTTGTGTGACGTGACTCACTCCCCTATGTCATAGTTGTGTGACATGATCCAGTCTCCTGTATCATACTTGTGTGACGTGACTCAGTCCTTGTATTATACTTGTGTGACGTGACCCAGTCCATTGTATCATATCTGTGTAACGTGACTGCCCTATCTATCATAGTTGTGTGACGTGACTCAGTACCCTGTATCGTAGTTGTGTGACGTCACTCAATGACTTGTATGATACTTGTGTGACGTGACTCAGTCCCCTGTTGTACTTGTGTGACGCGACTCAGTCCCCTGTATCATACTTGTGTCACGTGACTCGGTCCCCTGTATCATTTTTGTGTGACTGACTCAGTCCCCTTTAATAATTGTACTTGTGTGACGTGACTCAATCCCCTGTATCCTAGCAGGGTGACACAACTGAGTCCCCTGTATCATAGTTTATGACGTGACTCACTCTTCTGTATCATACTTGTGTGACGAGACTCAGTCTCCTGTATCATAGTTGTGTGACGTGACTCAGTCCCCGATATTATACTTGTTTGACGTGACTCAGTCCCCTTTATCATAGTTGTGTCACGTGACTCAGTCCCCTGTATTATACTTGTGTGACCTGACTCAGTTCTTGCGTTATACTTGTGTGACGTGACTCAGTCCCCTGTATCATATCTGCATAACGTGACACAGTCCCCTGTAACATAATTATGTGACGTTACTCAGTCCATCGTATCATAGTTGTGTGACGTCACTCAGTCCCCTGTATCATTCTTGTGTGACGTGACTGAGTCCTCTGTATCATACTTGTGTGTTGTGACTCAGTCCACTATATCATAGTTGTGTGACGTGATTCAGTACCCTGTATCAGCTGTGTGACGCGACTCAGTCCCCAGTATTATACTTCTGCAACGCGACTCAGTCCCCTGTATCATAGTTGTGATGTGAATCAATTCTCAGTGCTATACTTGTGTGACGCGACTCAGTCTCTTGTATCATAGTTGTGTGTGGTGACTCACTCCCCTGTGTCATAGCTGTGTGGTGCTACTCAGTCTCCTATTATACTTGTGTGACATGACTCAGTCCTTGTATTATACTTGTGTGACGTGACCCAGTCCCTTGTATCATATCAGTGTAAAGTGACTCCCATGCATCATAGTTGTGTGACGTGACTCAGTACCCAGTATCATAGTTGTCTGACGTCACTCAATGGCCTGTATTAATCTTGTGTGACGTGACTCAGTCCCCTGTGTTGTACTCGTGTGACGTGACTCAGTCCCTTGTATCATACTTGTGTCACGTGACTCGGTCCCCTGTATCATTCTTGTGTGACGTGACTCAGTCCCCTTTATCATAGTTGTGTGACGTGACTCAGTCCCCTGTATTGTACTTGTGTGACTTGACTCAGTTCTTGTATAATACTTGTGTGACGTGACTCAGTCCGCTGTATCATATCTGTATGACGTGACTCAGTCCCCTATAAAATAGTTGAGTGACGTCACTCAGTCCCCTGTATCATTCTTGTATAACGTGACTGGGTCCACTGTATCATACTTGTACGACGTGACTCAGTCCCCTGTATCATAGTTGTGTGACGTGATTCAGTACCCTGTATCATAGCTGTGTGACGCGACTCAATCCTCAATATTATACTTGTGCGACGCGACTCAGTGCCCTGTATCACAGTTGTGATGTGACTCATTTCCCAGTGTTATACTTGTGTGACGTGCTCAGTCTCCTGTATCATAGTTGTGTGATGTGGCTCGCTCCTCTGTATCATAGTTGTGTGACGTGACTCTGTCTCCTGTATTATACTTGTGTGACATGACTCAGTCCTTGTATTATACTTGTGTGACGTGACCCAGTCCCTTGTATCATATCTGTGTAATGTGACTGTCCCCTGTATCATAGTTGTGTGACGTGACTCAGTACCTTGTATCACAGTTGTGTGACGTCACTCAATGACCTGTATTATACTTGTGTGACATGACTCAGTCCCCTGTGTTGGACTTGTGTGACGAGACTCGTTCCACTGTATCGTACTTGTGCGACGTGACTCGCTCCCCTGTATCATTCTTGTGTGACTGACTCAGTTCCCTGTAAAATTATACTTGTGTGACGTGACTCAGTCCTCTGTATCACAGCTGTTTGACGTAACTCAGTCCCCTTTATCATAGCTGTGTGACGCGAGTCATTCCCCAGTATTATACTAGTGTAATGTGATACAGTCCCCTGTATCATAGTTGTATAGTTGTGATGTGACTCAAACCACAGTACTACACTTGTGTGACGCGAGTCAGTCCCCTGTATCATAGTTGTGTGACGTGACTCAGTCCCCTATATCATAGTTGTGTGACGTGACTCAGTCTCCTATGTTATACTTGTGTGACGTGCCTCAGTCCCCTGTATCACAGCGCGTGACTCAGTCCCTTGTATCATAGCTGTGTAACGTGAATGTCCCCGTATCATAGTTGTGTGACGTGACTCAGTCCCCGGTATTGTAGTTGTGTGACGTCACCCAATAACCTGTATTATATTTGTATGACGTGACCCAGTCCACTCTGTTGTACTTGTGTGACGTGACTCAGTCCACTGTGTCATACTTGTGTGATGTGACTCAGTCCACTGTGTCATACTTGTGTGACGTGACTCAGTCCACTGTGTCATACTTGTGTGACGTGACTTAATCCCCTGTATCATTCTTGTTTGACTGACTCAGTCCTATATAATATATATACTTGTGTCACATGACTCAGTCCTCTGTATCATAGCTGTTTGACTTGACTCAGTCCCCTGTATCATAGCTGTGTGACGCGACTCAGTCCCCTATATCATAGTTGTGTAAGGTGACTCATTCCTCTGTGTTGTACTTGTGTGATGTGACTCAGTCCTGTATATTATACTTGTGTGACGTCTCAGTCCCCTGTATTATAGTTGTGTGACGTGGCTCAGTCCCTGGTACTATCCTCGTCTTATGCGACTCAGTCCACTGTATCATAGTTGCGTGACGTCACTCAGTCCCCTGTATCATTCTTGTGTGACGTGACTCGGTCTCCTGTATTATACTTGTTTGACGTGACGCAGTCCCCTGTATCATAGTTGTGTGACGTGATTTAGTCCCCAGTGTCATAGCTGTGTGACGCGACTCAATCAGCAGTATTATACTTGTGTGACGCGACTCAGTCCCCTGTATCATAGTTGTGATGTGTCTCAATCCCCAGTACTATGCTTGTGACGCGAGTAAGTCCCCTGTATCATAGTTGTGTGACGTGACTCTGTCCCCTATATCATAGTTGTGTGACGTGACTCAGTCTCCTGTATTATACTTGTGTGACGTGACTCAGTCCTTGTATTATACTTGTGTGACGTGACCCAGTCCCTTGTATCATCTATGTGTGACGTGACTGTCCCCTGTATCATAGTTGTGCGACGTGACTCAGTCCCCTGTATCATAGTTGTGTGACGTTACTCAATGACCTGTATCATATTTGTGACGTGACTCAGTTCCCTTTGTTGTACTTGTGTGATGTGACTCAGTTCCCTTTGTTGTACTTGTGTGACGTGACTCAGTTCCCTATATCATACTTGTGTGACGTGACTCAGTCCCTTATATCATTATTGTGTGACTGACTCAGTCCTCTGTAATAATCATACTTGTGTGACGTGACTCGGTCCACTGTGTCACAGCTCTTTGACGAGACTCAGTCCCCGGAATCATAGCTGTGTGACGCGACTCACTTCCAGTATTATACTTGTGTGACGTGGCTCAGTCCCCTGTATCATAGTTGTGTGACGTGACTCGATCCCCTGTATCATAGTTGTGTGACGTGACTCAGTCCCCTGTATTATACTTGTGTGACGTGACGCAGTCCCTTGTATCATATCTGTGTGACGTGACTGTCTCCCGTATCATAGTTGTGTGACGTGATTCAGTCCATCGTATCATAGTTATGTAACGTCACTCAATCCCCGTATTATACTTGTATGACGTGACTCAGTCCCCTGTATCATAGTTGTGTGACGTGACTTGATCCCCTGTATCATAGTTTTGTGACGTGACTCACTCCCCTGTATCATTATTGTGTGACCTGACTCAGTTCCCTGTAATGATTATATTTGTGTGACGTGATTCAGTCCCCTGTATCATAGTTGTGTGACGTGACTCGATCCCCTGTATCATAGTTTTGTGACGTGACTCACTCCCCTGTATCATTATTGTGTGACCTGACTCAGTTCCCTGTAATGATTATATTTATGTGATGTGATTCAGTCCCCTGTATCATAGTTGTGTGACGTGACTTAGTCCCCTATAACCTAGCAGTGTGACGCGAGTCAGTCCCCTGTATCATAGTTTATGACGTGACTCACTTTCCTGAATTATATTTCTGTGACGCGACTCAGTCCCCGTTTTCAAATTTGTGTGACGTGGCTCAGTCCCCGGTACTATACTTGTGCTGTGTGACTCAGTCCCTTTTTATGGTTGTGACGTGACTCAGTCCCCTGCATCATAGTTGTATGACGTGACTCAGTCCCCTATATTGTACTTGTGTGACGTGACTCAATTTATGTGTTATACTAGCGCGACGTGACTCAGTCCCCTGTATCATATCTGTATGACGTGACTCAGTCCACTGTATTATAGTTTTATGACGTGACTCGGTCACCTGTATCATAGTTTTGTGACGTGGTTCAGTCCCCTGTGTCATAGTTGTGTGACGCGACTCAGTCCCCTGTATCATGGTTGTGATATGACTCAATCCCCAGTGCTATACTTGTGTGACGCGACTCAGTCCTCTGCATCATAGTTTTGTGACGCGACTCAGTCCCCTGTATCATAGTTGTGTGACGTGACCCAGTCCCCTGTATCATATCTGTATGACGTGACTCAATCCCCTGTATCATTGTTGGTTGACGTTACTCAGTCCATTGTATCACAGTTGCGTGACGTCACTCAGTCCCCTATATCATTCTTGTGTGACGTGACTGGGTCCCCTGCATTATACTTGTGTGATGTGACTCAGTCTTCTGTATCATAGTTGTGTGACGTGATTTAGTACCCAGTATCATAGCTGTGTGACGCGACTCAGTCCCCTGTATCATAGTTGTGGTGTGACTCAATCCCCAGTACTGTACTTGTGTGACGCGAGTTAGTCCCTTGTATCATGGTTGTGTGACGTGACTCGGTTCCCTATATCATAGTTGTGTGACGTGACTCAGTCTCCTGTATTAAACTTGTGTGACGTGACTCAGTCCTTGTATTATACTTGTGTGACGTCACGCAGTCCCTTGTACCATATCTGTGTAACGTGACTGTCCCCTGTATCATAGTTGTGTGACGTGACTCAGTCTCCCGTATTAAACTTGTGTGACGTGACTCAGTCCTTGTACTATACTTGTGTGACGTCACTCAGTCCCTTGTGCCATATCTGTGTAACGTGACTGTCCCCTGTATCATAGTTGTGTGACGTGACTCAGTCCTCTATATCATAGTTGTGTGACGTTACTCAATGACCTGTATCACATTTGTGTGAAGTGATTCAGTTCTCTTTGTTGTACTTGTGTGATGTGACTCATTTCCCTGTATCATACTTGTGTGACGTGACGCAGTCACCCATATCATTATTGTGTGACTGACTCAGTCTGCTGTAATAATCATATTTGTGTGACGTAACTCGGTCCACTGTATCACAGTTGTTTGACGTGACTCAGTCCCCAGAATCATAGCTGTGTGACGCGACTCAGTCCCCAATATCATACTTTCGTGACGTGACTCAGTCCCGTGTATCATAGTTGTGTGACGTGGCTCGATCCCCTGTATCATAGTTGTGTGACGTGACTGTCCCCTGTTTTGTACTTGTGTGACGTGACTCAGTCCTTGTATTATACTTGTGACGTGACTCAGTCCCTTGTATCATATCTGTGTGACGTGACTGTCTCCTGTATCATAGTTGTGTGACGTGATTCAGTCCAGCGTATCGTAGTTGTGTAACGTCACTCAATCCCCGTATTAAAGTTGTATGACGTGACTCAGTCCCTGTATCATGCTTGTGTGACGTGAATCAGTCTCCTGTATCATACTTGTGTGACGTGACTCACTCCCCTGTATCATTATTGTGTGACCTGACTCAGTTCCCTGTAACAATTATATTTGTGTGACGTGATTCAGTTCCCTGTATCATAGTTGTGTGACGTGACCCAGTCCCCTGTATCACAGCAGTGTGACGCGGGTCAGTCCCCTGCATCATAGTTTATGACGTGACTCACTTTCTTGCATTATATTTCTGTGACCAGACTCAGTCCCCTTTTCATATTTGTGTGACGTGGTTCAGTCCCCAGTACTATACTTGTGTGACTCATTCCCTTTTTTCATGGTTGTGACGTGACTCAGTCCCCTGCATCATAGTTTTCTGACGTGACTCAGTCCCCTGTATTGTGTTTGTGTGACGTGATTCAGTTAATGTATTATACTAGCGCGACGTGACTCAGTCCCCTATATCATATCTGTATGACGTGACTCAGTCCCCTGTATCATATCTGTATGACGTGACTCATTCCCCTGTATCATAGTTGTGTGATGTGATTGTCCCCTGTGTCATGGTTTTGATGTGACTCAATCCCAGTGCTATACTTGTGTGACGCGACTCAGTCCTGTGTATCATAGTTTTGTGACGCGACTCAGTCCCCTGTATCATAGATGTGTGACGTGACTCAGTCCTTATACTTGTGTAACCTGACCCACTCCCGTGTATCATATCTGTGTAACATGACTGTCCCCTGAATCATAGTTGTGTGACGTGACTCAGTCCCCTGTATCATAGTTGTGCAACAACACTCAATTACCTGTATTATACTTGCTTGACGTGACCCAGTCCCCTGTGTTGTACTTGTGTGCCGTGACTCAGTCCCCTGTATCATCCATGTGTGACGTGACTCAGTCCCTGTGACGTGATTCAGTCCCCTGTATCACAGCTGTTCGTCGTGACTCAGTCCCCTGTATCATAGCTACGTTACGCGACTCAGTCCCCTGTATCACAGCTGTTCGTCGTGACTCAGTCCCCTGTATCATAGCTATGTTACGCGACTCAGTACCCAGTATTATACTTGTGTGACGTGACTCAGTCCCCTATATCATAGATGTGTGACGTGACTCAGTCTACTGTATAATAGTTGTGTGACGTCACTCATTTCCTGTATCATTCTTATGTGACGTGACTGAGTTCCCTGTATTATATTGTGTGACGTGACTCAATCCCCTGTACCATATCTGTATGACGTGGCTCAGTCCCCTGTATCATAGTTGTGTGACGTCAATGAGTCCACTGAATCATTGTTGTATGACGTCACTCGGTCCAGTTTATCATTGTGTGAAGTAACTGAGTCCCCTGCATTATACTTGTGTGATGTGACGCAGTCCCCTGTATCATAGTTGTGTGACGTGATTCAGTCTCCCGTATCATAGCTGTGACGCGACTCAGTCCCCAGTATTATACTTGTGTGTCGCGACCCAGTCCCCCTGTATCATAGCTGTGTGACGCGACTGAGTCCCTACTATTATGCTTGTGTGACGTGACTCAGTCCCCTGCATCATAGTTGTGTGATTTGACTCGATCCCCTGTATCATAGTTGTGTGACGTAACTCAGTCTCCTGTATTATACTTGTGTGACGTGACTCAGTCCATGTGTTATACTTGTGTAACGTGACTCAGTCCCTTGTATCATCTCTGTGACGTGACTGTCCCCAGTATCATAGTTGTGTGATGTGATTCAATCCCCTGCATCATAGTTGTGTGACGCCACTCAATTCCCCGTATTATACTTGCGTGACGTGCTCAGTCCCTCTATCATACTTGTGTGACGTGACTCAGTTCCCTGTATCATCCTTGTGTGACGTTACTCAGTCCCCTGTATCATATTTGTGTAACGTGACTCAGTCCCCTCTAATGATTATACTTGTGTCACGTGATTCAGTCACCTGTATCATAGTTGTGTGACGTGGCTCAGTCCCCAGTGCTACACTTGTTGTGCGACTCAGTCCCCTTTATCATAGTTGTGACGTGACTCAGTCCCCTGTATCATAGTTCTGTGACGTGACTCAGTCCCCTGTATTGTACTTGTGTGACTTGACTCAGTTAATGTATTATACTAATGTCACGTGGCTCAGTCCTTTGTATCATCTTATGACGTGACTCAGTCCCCTGTATCAAAGCTGAATGACGTGACTCGGTCCCCTGTATCTTAGTTGTGTGACGTGATTCAGTCCCTGTGTCATAGCTGTGTGGCGCGACTCAGTCCCCAGTATTATACGTGTGTGACGCGACTCAGCTCCCTGTATCATGGTTGTGATATGGCTCAATCCCCAGTGCTATACTTGTGTGACGCGACTCAGTTCCTGTTTCATAGTTTTGTGACGCGACTCAGTCCCCTGTATCATAGTTGTGTGACGTGACTCAGTCCCCTGTATTGTACTTGTGTGACTTGACTCAGTTGATGTATTATACTAATGTCACGTGGCTCAGTCCTCTGTATCATATCAGTATAATGTGACTCATTCCCTGTATCAAAGTTGTGTGACGTGACTCGGTCCCCTGTATCTTAGTTGTGTGACGTGATTCAGTCCCCTGTCATAGCTGTGTGGCCCGACTCAGTCCCCAGTATTATACGTGTGTGGCGCGACTCAGTCCCCTGTATCACGGTTGTGATGTGACACAATCCCCAGTGCTATACTGTGTGCGCGACTCAGTTCCCTGTATCACGGTTGTGATGTGACACAATCCCCAGTGCTATACTGTGTGCGCGACTCAGTTCCCAGTTTCATAGTTTTGTGACGCGACTCAGTCCCCTGTATCATAGTTGTGTGACGTGACTCAGTCCCCTGTATCGTACTTGTGTCTTGACTCAGTTAATGTATTACACTAATGTGACGTGCCTCAGTCCTCTGTATCATATCTGTATGACGTGACTCAGTCCCCTGTATCAAAGTTGTGTGAGGTGACTCGGTCCCCTGTATCTTAGTTGTGTGACGTGATTCAGTCCCCTGTCATAGGTGTGTGGCCCGACTCAGTCCCCAGTATTATATGTGTGTGACGCGACTAAGTCCTCTGTATCATGGTTGTGATGTGACTCAATCCCCAGTGCTATACTTATGTGACGCGACTCAGTTCCCTGTTTCATAGTTTTGTGACGCGACTCAGTCCCCTGTATCATAGATGTGTGACGTGACTCAGTGTCCTGTATCATACTTGTGTGACGTGACTCAGTCCTTTAGTTATACTTGTGTGACGTGACCCACTCCCTTGTATCATATCTGTGTAACGTTACTGTCCCCTGTATCATAGTTGTGTGCCGTGGCTCAGTCCCTTGTATCATACTTGTGATGTGACTCAGTCCCCTGTTTTCTTCTGTGACGTGACTCAGTCCCTTGTATCACAGCTGTTTGACGTGACTCAGTCCCCTGTATCATAGCTGTGTGACGCAACTCAGTCCCCAGTATTATACTTGTGTGACGTGACTCGGTCCCCTATATCATAGTTGTATGGCGTGACTCAGTCCACTGTATCATAGTTGTGTGACGTCACTCAGTCCCCCGTATCATTATTGTGTGACGTGACTAAGTCCCCTGAATTATAATTGTGTGACGTGACTCAGTCCCATGTATCATATCTGTATGACGTGACTCAGTCCCCTGTATCAAAATTGTGTGACGTCACTCAGTCCACTGTATCATAGTTGTGTGACGTCACTCAGCCCAGTGTATAACTGTGTGACGTGACTGAGTCCCCTCTATTATACTTGTGTGACGTGACTCAGTCTCCTGTATCATAGTTGTGTGACGTGATTCATTCCCTTCTATCTTAGTTGTGTGACGTGATTCAGTCCCCAGTATTATACTTGTGTGATGCGACTCAGTCCTCCGTATCATAGTTGTGATGTGACTCAATCCCTAGCGCTATACTTGTGTGTCGCGACTTAGTCCCCTGTATCATAGTTGTGTGACGTGCTCGGTCTCCTGTATCATAGTTGTGTGATGTGACTCAGTCTCCTGTATTATACTTGCGAGACGTGATTCAGTCTCCTGTATTATACTTGTGTGACGTAACCCACTCCCGTGTATCATATCTGTCTAACGTGACTGTCCCCTGTATCATAGTTGTATGACGTAACTTAGTCCTCTGTATCATACTTGTGTGACGTCACGCAATGACCTGTATATACTTGTGTGACGTGACTCAGTCCCCTGTGTTGTACTTGTGCCGTGACTCAGTCCCCTGTATCATACTTGTTTGACGTGACTCATTCCCCTGTATCATTCTTGTGTTACTGACTCAGTCCCCTATAGAAATTTTACTTGTGTCACGTGACTGAGTCCCGTGTATCACAGCTGTTTGACGTGACTCAGTCCCCTGTATCATAGCTGTATGACGCCACTCAGTCCCCAGTATTTTACTTGTGTGATGTGACTCAGTCCCATATATCATAATTGTATGACGTGACTCAGTCCACTGTATCATAGTTGTGTGACGTCACTCAGTCCCCTGTATCATTCTTGTGTGACGTGACTGAGATCCCTTTATCATGATTGTGTGACTTGACTCATTCCCCTGTACTATATCTCTATGACGTGACTCAGTCCCCTGTATCACAGCTGTGTGACGCGACTCAGTCCACTGTATCATTATTGTGTGAAGTCACTCAGTCCCCTGTATCATTCTTGTGTGACGTGACTGAGATCCCTCTATTATAATTGTGTGACTTGACTCAGTTCCCTGTACCATATCTCTATGACGTGACTCAGTTCGTTGTGTCTTACGTGTCTCACGTGACTCAATCCCCTGTATCATTCTTGTGTGACTGACTCATTCCCCTGTAGTATTTATACTTGTGTCACGTGACTCATTCCCCTGTAGTATTTATACTTGTGTCACGTGACTCATTCCCCTGTAGTATTTATACTTGTGCCACGTGACTCATTCCCCTGTAGTATTTATACTTGTGTCACGTAACTCATTCTCCTGTAGTATTTATACTTGTGTTACGTGACTCAGTCCCCTGTATCACAGCTGTTTGACGTGACTTAGTCCCCTGTATCATAGCTGTGTGTCATGACTCAAGTCCCCTGTATCATAGTTGTATGACGTCGCTCAATGACCAGTATTATACTTGTGTGACGTGACTCAGTCCCCTGTGTTGTACTTTTGTAACGTGACTCAGTCCCCAGTTATATACTTGTGTTGTGCGAATCAGACCCTTTTATCATAGTTGTGACGAGACTCAGTCCCCTGTATTATTGTTGTGTGCCGTGACTCAATCCCCTGTATTGTACTTGTGTGACTTGACTCAGTTCTTGTATTATACGTGTGTAACGTGACTCAGTCCCCTGAATCATGGTTGGTTGACGCCACTCAGTCCACTGTATCATAGTTGTCTGACGTCACTCAGTCCCCTGTATCATTCTTGTGTGACGTGACTGAGTCCCCTGTATTATACTTGTTTGACGTGGCGCAGTCCCCTGTATCATATCTGTGTAACACGACTCAGTCCCCAGCATTATACTTGTGTGACGCGACTCACTCCCTGTATCATAGTTGTGATGTGATTCAATCCCCAGTACTATACTTGTGTGACGCGACTCAGTCCCCTGTATCATAGTTGTGTGACGACTCGGTCCCCTGCATCAGAGTTATGTGACGTGACTCAGTCTCCTGTATTATACTTGTGTGACGTGACTCAGTCCTTGTATTATACTTGTGTGACGTGACTCAGTCCCTTGTATCATATCTGTGTGACGTGACTGTCCCGTCTCATAGTTGTGTGACGTGACTCCGTTCCTTTTATCGTACTTGTATGACGTGTCTCAGTCCTCTATATCGTACTTGTGTGACGTGACTCAGTCTCTTGTATTATATCTGTGTAACGTGACTGTCCCTTGTATCATAGTTGTATGACTTGACTCAGTCCCTTTTATCATACTTGTATGACGTGACTCAGTCCCCTGTATCGTACTTGTGTAACGTGACTCAGTCTCCTGTATCATAGTTGTGCGACGTGACTTAGTCCCTTGCATTATACTTATGTGGCTTGACTCAGTCCCCTGTATCCTAGTTGTATGACGTGCCTCAGTCCCTTGTATCATATCTGTGTGACGTGACTGTCCCCTGTATCATAGTTGTGTGACGTCACTCAATGACCTGTATTATACTTTTGTGACGTGACTCAGTCCCCTGTGTTGTACTAGTGTGACATGACTCAGTTTCCTTTATCATACTTGTGTGACGTGCCTCAGTCCTCTGTATCATTCTTGTGTGACTGGCTGAATTCCCTGTAACAATTATACTTGTGTGACGTGACTCGGTCCCCTATATCACAGCTGTTCGGCGTGACTCAGTCCCCTGTATCATAATTGTGTGACGCGACTCAGTCCCCAGTATCATACTTGTGTGACATGACTCGATCCCTTGTATCATAGTTGTGTGATGTGACTCAGTTCCCTGTATTATACTTGTGTGACGTGACTCAGTCCTTGTATTATACTTGTGTGACGTGACTGAGTCCCTTGTATCATATCTATGTGACGTGACTGTCCCCTTTCTCATAGTTGTGTGACGTGACTCAGTTCCTTTTATCGTACTTGTATGACGTGTCTCAGTTCCCTATATCGTACTTGTGTGACGTGACTCAGTCCCCTGTATCATAGTTGTGTGACGTGACTTTGTCCCTTGCATTATACTTATGTGGCTTGACTTAGTCCACTATATCATAGTTGTATGACCTGACTCAGTCCACTGTAACATAGTTGTGTGACGTGACTCAATCCCCTGTATCATTCTTGTGTGACGTGATTGAGTTCCCTGTATTATACTTGTGTGACGTGAAACAGTCCCCTGAATCATAGTTGTGTGACGTGATTCAGTCCCCTGTATCATATCTCTGTGACGCAACTCAGTCCATAGTATTGCACTTGTGTGACGCGACTCAGTCCCCTTTATCATATTTGTGTGATGTGACTCAATCCCCAGTACTATACATGTGTGTCGCGACTCAGTCCCCTGTATCATAGTTGTGTGAAGTGACTCGATCCCCTGTATCATAGTTGTGTGAAGTGACTCAGTCCCCTGTATTATACTTGCTGAATGTAAATGTATGTATCGTGCTGAATGTAGAAATGTGTAACCTGCTAAGTGTGAATGTATGTACTCTGCTGAATGTTCATAGCTGCACCCTGCTGAATGTGAATGTATGCATCCTGCTGAATATGAATGTATGTACCTTGCTGAATATGAATGTCTTTACCCTGCTTAATATGAATGTGTGTACCCTGCTGAATGTTAATTTGTGTACCCTGCTGAGTGTGAATGCATGTATCGTGCTGAGTGTGAATGTGTGTAACTTGCTGAATGTGAATGTATGTACCATGCTGAATGTGAATGTATGTACCCAGCAGAGTATGAATGGATGTACCCTGCTGAATGTGAAAGTATGTACCCTGCTAAATATAAATGTATGTACCCTGCTGAATGTGAATGTGTGTACCCTGCTAAATGGGAATGCATGTACCCTGCTGAATGTGAATGTATGACCATGCTGAATGTGAATGTATATACCCTGCTGAGTGTGTATGTATGTATCCTGCTGAGTGTCAATGTATGTACCCTGCTGAATTAGAATGTATGTACCCTGCTGAGTATGAATGTATGTACCCCGCTGATTGTCAATGTATATACACTGCTGAATGTGAATGTATGTACCCTGCTGAATGTTAAATATGTACCCTGCTTAGTGTGAATGTATCTACCCTGCTGAATGTTAATATTTGCACCTTCCTGAATGTGAATGTATTTTCCCTGCTGAATGTGAATGTATGTACCCTGCTGATTGTTAAAGTATATACCCTGCTGAATGTGAATGCATGTACCCTGCTGAATGTTAAAATATGTACCCTGCTTAGTGTAAATGTATGTGCTCTGCTGAATGTTAATAGCTTCACCCTGCTGAATGTGAATGTATGTTCCCTGCTGAATGTGAATGTATGCACCCTGCTGAATGTGAATGTGAATGTATGTACCCTGATGAATGTTAAAATATCTACCCTGCTCAGTGTGAATGCATGTATCCTGCTGAGTGTGAATGTATGTACTCTGCTGAATTAGAATATATGTACCCTGCTGAATTAGAATATATGTACCCTGCTGAGTGTGAATGTATGTATCCTGCTGAGTGTGAATGTGTGTACCTTGCTGAATGTGAATGTATGTACCCTGCTGAATGTGAATGTATTTAACCTGCTGAATGTTGATATATGTACCCTGCTGAGTGTGAATGTATGTATCCTGCTGAGTGTGAATATGTGTAACTTGCTGAATGTGAATGTATGTACCCTGCTGAATGTGAATGTATGTACCCTTCTGAATTTGAATTATGTACCTTGCTGAGTGTGAATGTATGAACCCTGCTGAGTGTGAATGTATGTACCCTGCTGAATGTGAATGTACGTTCCCTGCTGAATGCTAATGTATGTACCCTGGTGAATGTGAATGTATGTACCATGCTGAATTTGAATGTGTGTAACCTGCTGAATGTGAATGAATCTATCCTGCTGAATGTGAATGTATGTACCCAGCTGAATGTGAATGTATGTACCCTGCTGAATGTAAATGTATGTACCCTGCTAACTGTGAATGTATTTACCCTGCTGAGTGTGAATGTACGTACCCTGCTGAATGTTAATGTATCTACCTTGCTGAGTGTGAATGTATGTACCCTGCTGAGTGTGAATGTATGAATCCTGGCGAGTGTGACTGTATGTAACCTGCTGAATATGAATGTATGCTTCCTGCTGAATGTTACTGTATGTGCTCTGCTGAATGTGAATGTATGTACCTTGCTGAGTGTGAATGTATGAACCCTGCTGAGTGTGAATGTATGTATCCTGCTGAATGTGAATGTATGTTCCCTGCTGAATGCTAATGTATGTACCCTGCTGAGTGTGAATGTATGTACCCTACTGAATGTGAATGTGTGTACCCTGCTGAGTGTGAATATATGTATCCTGCTGATTGTCAATGTATATACCCTGCTGAATGTGAATGTATGTACCCTGCTGAATGTTAAATATGTACCCTGCTTAGTGTGAATGTATGTACCCTCCTGAATGTTAATATTTGCACCTTGCTGAATGTGAATGTATTCTCCCTGCTGAATGTGAATGTATGTACCCTGCTGATTGTTAAAGTATATACTCTGCTTACTGTGAATGTATGTATCCTACTGAATATGAATGTATGTACCATGCTGAATGTGAATGTGTGTACCCCGCTGAATGTGAATGTATGTACCATGCTGAATATGAATGTATATACCTTACTGAATGTGATTGTATGTACCCTGCTGAGTGTGAATGCATGTATCCTGCTGAGTGTGAATGTGTGTACCTTGCTGAATGTGAATGTATGTACCCTGCTGAATGTGAATGTATGTACCCTTCTGAATTTGAATGCATGTACCCTGATGAGTGTGAATGTATGTATCCTGCTGAGTGTGAATATGTGTACATTGCTGAATGTGAATGTATGTACCCTGCTAAATGTGAATGTATGTACCCTGCTGAATTTGAATGTATGTACCTTGCTGAGTGCGAATGTTTGTATTGTGCTGAGTGTGAATGTATGTACCCTGCTGAATATCAATGTATGTACCTTGCTGAATGTTTATGTTTGTACCCTGGTGAATGTGAATGTATGTACGCTGCTGAATTTGAATGTATGTACCTTGCTGAGTGTGAATGTATGTATCCTGCTAAATGTGAACGTGTGTACCCTGCTGAATGTGAATGTATGTACCCTGCTGAATGTAAATATATGTACCCTGCCGATTGTGAATGTTTGTACTTGCTGAGTGTGAATATATGTACCCTGCTGAATGTTAATGTATCTACCTTGCTGAGTGTGAATGTATGTACCCTGCCGAGTGTGATTGTATGAACCCTGCTGAGTGTGAATGTATGTACCCTGCTGAATGTAAATGAATGCACCCTGCTGAATTTGAATGTATGTACCCTGCAGAGTGTGAAAGTATGTACCCTGCTGAATGTTAATGTATGTACCTTGCTGAATGTGAATGCATGTACCCTGCTGAATTTGAATGTATGTTCCCTGCTGAGTGCGAATGTGTGCACCCTGCTGAATGTGAATGTATGTACCTTGCTGAATGTGAAAGTGTGTACCCTGCTGAGTGTGAATGTATATACCCTGCTCATTGTGAATGTATATACCATGCTCAGTGTGGATGTATGTACCCTGATCAGTGTGAATGTATGTGCCCTGCTGAATGTTAATGTACCCTGCTAAATGTGAATGTATGTACCCAGCTCAGTGTGAATGTGTGTACCCTGCTGAATGTTAATGTATATACCCTTCTGAATGTGAATGTATGTACCCTTCTGAATGGTAATGTATGTAGCCTGCTGAGCGTGAATGTATGTAGTCTACTGAATGTTGTTTGTAACCTGCTGAATGTGAATGCATGTACCCTGCTGAATGTTAATGCATGTTCCCTACTGAATGTGAATGCATGCACCCTGCTGAATGTTACTGTATGTACCCTACTGAATGTAAATGTATGTAACCTGCTGAATGTGAATGTATTTCAGTTTTTCTCATCATCAGTAATGAATGTTTATGTTGTTCACCACAAGTGTGTCATTCGACCTCGACCTCCTGATGTGTACTACCTCACACTAATACGAACAATCCTGCTGTGTACTACCTCACACTAATACTTGAACAATCCTGTTGTGTACTACCTCACACTAACACTTGAACAATCCTGGTGTGTACTACCTCACACTAATACTTGAACAGTCCTGCAGTGTACTACCTCACACTAATACTTGAACAATCCTTTTGTGTACTACCTCACACTAATACTTGAACAGTCCTGCAGTGTACTACCTCACACTAATACTTGAACAATCCTTTTGTGTACTACCTCACACTAATACTTGAACAGTCCTGCAGTGTACTACCTCACACTGAATACTTGAACAATCCTTTTGTGTACTACCTCACACTAATACTTGAACAATCCTTTTGTGTACTACCTCACACCAACACCTGAACAGTCCTGCAGTGTACTACCTCACACTAATACTTGAACAATCCTTTTGAGTACTACCTCACACTAATACTTGAACAGTCCTGCAGTGTACTACCTCACACTAATACTTGAACAATCCTTTTGTGTACTACCTCACACTAATACTTGAACAATCCTTTTGTGTACTACCTCACACTAATACTTGAACAGTCCTGCAGTGTACTACCTCACACTAATACTTGAACAATCCTGCTGTGTACTACCACACTATCTACAACTTTTGTGTACTACCTCACACCAACACCTGAACAGTCCTGCAGTGTACTACCTCACACTAATACTTGAACAATCCTTTTGTGTACTACCTCACACTAATACTTGAACAGTCCTGCAGTGTACTACCTCACACTAATACTTGAACAATCCTTTTGTGTACTACCTCACACTAATACTTGAACAATCCTTTTGTGTACTACCTCACACTAACACTTGAACAGTCCTGCAGTGTACCATCTCACACTAATACTTGAACAATCCTGTTGTGTACTACCTCACACTAATACTTGAACAATCCTGTTGTGTACTACCTCACACTAATACTTGAACAATCCTGTTGTGTACTACCTCACACTAATACTTGAACAATCCTGTTGTGTACTACCTCACACTAATACTTGAACAATCCTGCAGTGTACTACCTCACACTAATACTTGAACAATCCTGCTGTGTACTACCTCACACTAATACTTGAACAATTCTGTTGTGTACTACCTCACACTAATACTTGAACAATCCTGTTGTGTACTACCTCACACTAATACTTGAACAATCCTGCAGTGTACTACCTCACACTAATACTTGAACAATCCTGTTGTGTACTACCTCACACTAATACTTGAACAATCCTGCAGTGTACTACCTCACACTAATACTTGAACAATCCTGCAGTGTACTACCTCACACTAATACTTGAACAATCCTGCAGTGTACTACCTCACACGAATACTTGAACAATCCTGTTGTGTACTACCTCACACTAATACTTGAACAGTCCTGCAGTGTACTACCTCACACTAATACTTGAACAATCCTGCAGTGTACTACCTCACACTAATACTTGAACAATCCTGTTGTGTACTACCTCACACTAATACTTGAACAATCCTGTTGTGTACTACCTCACACTAATACTTGAACAATCCTGTTGTGTACTATCTCACACTAACACTTGAACAATCCTGTTGTGTACTACCTCATACTAACACTTGAACAATCCTGCAGTGCACTACCTCACACTAATACTTGAACAATCCTGTTGTGTACTACCTCACACTAATACTTGAACAATCCTGTTGTGTACTACCTCACACTAATACTTGAACAATCCTGTTGTGTACTACCTCACACTAATACTTGAACAATCCTGTTGTGTACTACCTCACACTAATACTTGAACAGTCCTGCAGTGTACTACCTCACACTAATACTTGAACAATCCTGTTGTGTACTACCTCACACTAACACTTGAACAATCCTGCAATGTACTACCTCACACTAATACTTGAACAATCCTGCTGTGTACTACCTCACACTAACACTTGAACAATCCTGCAGTGTACTACCTCACACTTATACTTGAACAATCCTGCAGTGTACTACCTCACACGTATACTTGAACAATCCTGCTGTGTACTACCTCAAACTAACTCTTGAACAATCCTGCAGTGCACTACCTCACACTAATACTTGAACAATCCTGTTGTGTACTACCTCACACTAACACGAACAATTCTGCAGTGTACTACCTCACACTAATGCTTGAACAATCCTGCAGTGTACTACCTCACACTAATACTTGAACAATCCTGCTGTGTACTACCTCACACTAACACTTGAACAATCCTGCAGTGTACTACCTCACACTTATACTTGAACAATCCTGCTGTGTACTACCTCACACTAATACTTGAACAATCCTGCAGTGTACTACCTCACACTAACACTCGAACAATCCTGCAGTGTACTACCTCACACGTATACTTGAACAATCCTGCTGTGTACTACCTCACACTAACACTCGAACAATCCTGCAGTGTACTACCTCACACGTATACTTGAACAATCCTGCAGTGTACTACCTCACACTAACACTTGAACAATCCTGCAGTGTACTACCTCACACTTATACTTGAACAATCATGCTGTGTACTACCTCACACGTATATTTGAACAATCCTGCTGTGTACTACCTCACACTAACGCTTGAACAATCCTGCAGTGTACTACCTCACACGTATACTTGAACAATCCTGCAGTGTACTACCTCACACTTATACTTGAACAATCCTGCTGTGTACTACCTCACACGTATACTTGAACAATCCTGCTGTGTACTACCTCAAACTAACTCTTGAACAATCCTGCAGTGTACTACCTCACACTAACACTTGAACAACCTTGCAGTGTACTACCAGTCTAAAACTTGAACAATGTGGTGGGTAGGAGAAACTAGCGACCACACATGTACATGCGGAGGCTTAGGTATGGGCAGGTTGCTGACGGTGGTGCATCTGTTATCTTATCACATTTTCTGCCTCACATCAAGACCCATCTTGGTACAGTATTGATGTATCTCCAGCTCTGAATCGGTCGATGACCAACGAGGCTGAATGGTTGGTCCCGGCGTCCCCTCGACCATCCTCGAGCGACCACTGGAACGTATCTTATCTTCACCCATCATCCTCCTGCCCAACCTGGCTCCTTCTCTACCCATCTCTGCAACATTCGCGCCCATATATCCAGTCACATATCTGCTGGACACTATCTGTCTGCTTCCTCGCTTGATCTGCTCCCTGAAACTCATATGTCCAAGGTTGCTATTCCGCTTCAATTTCACTATATTCTTGACCATCGTTCCTGCTCCAGGGATGGTGTTTGTGTTCACTCCCATACAACGATAACTACTGCTCCACTCACTCCTCAGCTGAGGTGCCCAAATTCGACGTCTTCTACCTCAAAATTTCATTCCCTTTTGACTTTTTTTTTTTTTCGTCTGTATTTACGATAGAAGACACAGCTTGTCCTGAATCTAGTTTCATCGATCAGAAAGGAAAACGTTCTGCAGCAAATTTACATAAAAGCTGAAGAGAATTTATCAGCAATAAATGGAATGAAAATAGATGATATGGCAGACCCTGATAGGTTTTATCCGAGAACAATGAAAGAGGCGAAACATGATATAGTTGAGCGGTTGACTGCCCTCTTCAACAGGTCACTTGCTAAGGGAAAGGTCACAGACGAATGGAATCTCACCAGTGTAACACTGGTATTGAGTCACTGCCCGGAACTTATCGACCAATCAGATTAACGTCTCTAATTGGAAAACGTATGGAAACCATCATTGAGACAGAATTGTAAACCATTAAGAGGACCACTGCTTGATTAACGATTCTCATCATGGTTTTCGACGAAATTGCTCATTTCTGACAAATTTGCTTATTCTACTCTATGACAGACTCAACATTTATGACGAAAGTAAAGAGGCAGTTGATGTCATCTACCTGGATTTTCAAAAAACTTTCGATAAAGCTCCACATCAAAGTTTACTCACAAAAATGTTCACGTGACGTTAATGGGATGAGAAATTGGTTGACTGAGCGTAAACAGTGATTAATGGTCAAGCCTCAGAAAGCTTTAGCGTAACAAGGGGAGTACCACAAGGATCTATCTTGGGACCTGTATTCTTTTTTCATACATATTAGTGATAGTGATAATGGGCTGCACTGCAAACTATTAGAATACAAAGCTGGCAAATAAATGTAGAAATGAAATCAAACGTCTACGGCTTCAAACTGACATAGACAAAATGATGGGCTGGTATCATAAACGGCAAGTGAACCTTGATATCGAGAGGTGCAAAGTTTTACATGCAACATGCATAAAGGTAAATGAAAAAGTTGTGCACAATAATATCTGGTGACCTAAAACTAAATGATTAGTGAACATAAACAGTGAAAAGGATGTACAACTTTCTTAGATTTATAGGCAAAGAATTTCGAATTTAAGTCTGGCAATCATCCTTAATCTTTACGATTCATTATTTCAGTTTTGGTCATCCTACCTGAAAAGGAAAAAGTAGAAAAGTGAGGATGCATTGTCGAGCTACAAAGACAAGTCCCGAGCTGTGAAGCAAATCATATGAGAGCTGATTTAACGACTTGAATCTATTTAGTTTAGAAAAGAGAAGGTTAAGAGGTGATCCAATACAAGTATTCCAAATTATCAAAGGCTTTGATCATCTTGATCTATCACATCCCTTCTGACTCGAGTGAGGCGAAGTATTTTTTCTTTCGCAGGATTGTTAGCAAGAGGAATGATCTGCCAATTGGAGTGGTTAAAAGCAGTACTGTAGACACGTGTAGTAATAAAAGTGATAAATATTTTGCTTAAAATCGAAATTTTTCACCATTTGAACCTCTGTAGCTACACACAATTTGCAGGTTATTCCCTTTAGATTAACTGTATACCTTCTAACTTTTACCACACTAATCTATGAGTTTCTGATTTTCTTTCTTTCTTTCAAACTATTCGCCATTTCCCGCATTAGCGAGGTAGCGTTAAGAACAGAGGACTGGGCCCTTGAGGGAATACCCTCACCTGGCCCCCTTCTCTGTTCCTTCTTTTGGAAAATTAAAAATAAACGAGAGGGGAGGATTTCCAGCCCCCCCCCCCCCCCCGCTCCCTCGGCAAGTTAGATCCGTAACTTCGGGAAAAGGATTGGCTCTGAGGATTGAGCCAGTCGGGCCTGTGCAGGAAGCGGGCCTGGGTTCAGGCGCAGGACTGGACGAGGTGAAGGAGGTTGTGGTGGTGGTGTTGGACTTACTTTTGGTGTTGTTGATTTTGTGTCCAAGCCCTCTGCATCATTACAGCAAAGTTCTTCTTCTTCTTCCTCCTCACCCGCCACCCATTGTTGGCACATCTCCGTGTTGCCCCTGTACTGTGTTTCTGCTAATTCTTTTTCTGTGCTGCTGCTGATGCTGTCGTATGACATGCATACACGCGTGCAGGCAGGGCTGTAGTAGTCAAGTGGTGCAGGCAAGCAAGGCAGTAGTAATGTGTCTGCGTCTTTGGTGTGGTTGCCTAAGGTGAAGGAAGGAAGGGTGTGGAATTTTGTGATGCACGGCTTGTCACTGATGATACCGATAGTAATAGTAATAATAATAAGCAACCCCCCAACACTTTTTTACTGCTACAGCGATGACTCTGGATCCAGTTCGGACCGGCGTTTTATGAAGAAAGACCCTTCCGTGGAGCGCACCAGGCTGCGTGGTCGTGTTCTCAAGTTGGTGGCTGGGCCTTAGTTCCGTGGACCTACTACTACTGCCAGTTTTTTGAGTTTATGATATATTCCACTATTACAAATAGCCTCGAGAAGACCAGCGTTCTGTTGCTCTTTGAATTTCTCTGAACATTTAGCCACAAAGTCCTCCACCTTTGTATAGTTCTCACTTCCTGCTACGAGGCATAATTCTCATGATGTCCACATACTGAAATCCTGTCAGGATGAGATAGAAGCGTACACAACAGAAATTAACATGGTTCTCCTCGGAATGCTCCCCATGGAGTCAAGACTCAAGACCCTCTTATACTCCTCCTTAACTATCTGGAATAACCACTTCTCTAACATACCCGATTTCTTTTTTCTTAGCTTTGAACCTTTTCGCTGAAGTTGCTTTGTTTCTGTCCCATTAGTCTTTGACAGTAATCTTATTTCACACCTCCAGTTGGGCACAACCATGCCCAATCCCTCCCTCGGAACGCCAACGTTGGCAGTCTGGACCCTACCTGGGTCAGGAATGCTTTTCCAACCAGATGCCTTCTGTTGTGCTAACCAAATAGTGGGGAAATCTTTCCCGAATTGAGAAACTCCTTACCCCTTCATTTATCAAACCCTTACCTCCTCAACCTTGATTCAATTTCCCTTGTTCAGGTGACTAACACAGCGAACCAGGTCAGATACACTTCCTTTCTCCAGCATTTCATTTCACCTTCATCTCTGCTCAGATTCATTGCCAAGATGTGCTGTGTATAGTCAAACAGTCATAAAAGAAGTCCTCTGGTTAACCTCTTCTTCAACTGAGAAATCTCTCTGGTTCTTAACTAAAAGTATTTAAAAAGAATATAATTTGCTCTCTTCTCTGGCTCAACCAATGTGCCTATTCCTGCAGCATGAAGCACCTCTCTTCAACACTTTATTTATCCTTACCCATCTTGTACGATTCCGTTTCTAGTCCCATCCTTTCCATACGTTTCTCCCGATCCTCGACCATCTACCATGTTTTCCTCGCACAAGGACCTACAAGCATTCTTCCAGCTCCAGGTGGACATGGCGTTTGAACCAGACGGTATACCTTCTCGTGTCCTTAATGAGTGTGCCTTTGAGCCAACTACAATCCTTCTGTCTATAATTTGCCTCCGTCTGAAACTCATACATTTTTTTTTATTGGAAAAAAAATGTTCCATCTCCTCCAACTATCGCTCTATTTATCTCAATTCAGCTATTTCCAAAGTTTTCGAAAACCTTTTTAACTTTCTGTCTTAAACACAATAACATTCCCTTCTATCAACAGTTGTGTCATTTAGGGTTTTGGCCTTTCACCTACCTATCGACTTCAACCTCCAACTCTGTTCACTAATATCCGATGATTCCAATTTACATATTTCAATTCACTTTTCCTTCCCTCCTCACACTCGATTTTTCATTCACACTGAACATATTTTCTCTCTTAGTCCACACCTAGGCAACCATAAAGAATGGGGAAGCAGTAATCTTATCATAATTCGACAGGCTAAAATCAATCACGAACTTATCTCTTTCTAAATTTCAAGTATCCTATCATTCACTTACAAAACATCTTCATTCAATCTTGCAACAGCACAAACATCTTCGATATTACCACATCCCTCAATTTTTCCTTCAAGCTTCACATTATAAGTTGTAAATAATGTTTCTCTAAATTTAAGTCTTGTGGAGGTGTAGTAATAATTGACCCTGCAAGCTACACGTACAGGGCCTCACGTTCATTCCAGTGTGCAGTAGTATTGCTCCAGGTATCATTTTATCCATTGTTCTTGTAAGGTGTCTGCATGTGGCCCATCCCCACGATCTGGGCTTACAATACGCGTCTGGCTTCTGTGTAGCGGCCAATCACGCGAGGATGGGCCGTTATGACGCCTCTTATTGTACAGTGAAGCTGTGGAATGGCCATCCATCGTTTGTCTATCCTTCCCAGAACCTTTTCGCCTCTGATAGCCGGGTCTATAAACACCCAAGGAGTTCATTGTAATCCTTGTTGCTTCGACTTTCTTATACCTATTATCTTATCTTTTTCAGAGGTGGCCATGACCAGGTTACGTTTTTTTTCTTTTTCCTGTGCTGTGTCGAGTCCTATAAGAAAAAATAAGCCAAAGGATTGAAAGCAACGTAACCTGTTTGATTTATGCTTTCTTTTAATACTGATGAGAAGCTCATAGATAAACATTAAGGTGATCAGTTTAGTTAAAAGCCTTCCAACATGTTTCATACATTATTTTGCTCATTTCCGTGTCTTTTTCCTACATTATACGTTTGGTTTGGAAGTCGGAAAGTAAACATTTCGTGTAATAATTTGAGGTAGATTGGTACTTTTGACTCATCATGAGTTTCTATTTCTTGTATATAGATAATACAATTATATATGCACGTTATTGGGAACAGAGTTCTTCTTTGTCTCAGGTGCTCACAATGGTGTCACCTTATTTGTACTTTAAAAGTGTTTACCAACTTGGGCAAAGAAATTTATACCGTTTTCTTTAAAAAACTTCCACACAGAGAACGTGATAGTATAGATACTTGGCAGAAACCAGAGAGAAGATTTGATGCCACAATGAGGAAACTATGGAGGATCGGATCAAGTCTAAAGAAATTCCGTAATGTAATTTGTTTTTATCGTCATCTTGCAAAATCATAAGGTGTATGTTTTGGTAGAGGATTGTGACTAATATTTCTAATTTAAGAAATATGAAAAACTCGATGTTCCCACGTTTTATTATACTATAGTGAGATTTGACTTGTACCTGGAGGACCTGCAACCAACAGAGACTCTGTGCCTGAAGGTAAGAAGGACAAACTAGACGAGATAAACCGTATACAGATGGCCAAATATTGGAATTACTCAAGGCCGGACTATTGCGTCCCGAAAATTAAATAATCCTTCTCAAATATATAATGATCGTATCGCTTTTGGACATATTTACATCTGTAAAGTTCAAGAAAAAGTAGATATAAGTCAAGAATTCGATATATGTGCTGAAAGCCATGATGAGGAAGGTGGTGCTGGTATCACTTCCTGTTTACTCATCAAGGCCAAAGTGTTCACCTGCCTCTTTTTTCTTACGTATGTAGTCTCTATTCGAAGCTCTTCGTTCTGCCTCAACTTTAGTTATAGTTATAATAGTTTTAATGTAAGGTTCAGCAAATGGTGTTTGTTAATAGTGATCCTCATTTATCTTATGTGGGATGGTCAGATTAGGAAAGGTAGTTTAAAGTAGTAGTTAATTTGCTGACTGGTCGGCATGGCTGGGACAGACATTATAGAAGTAACCTACACCATTCTGGCATCATTTACCATTATGATGCCTTGCTTTAGGTTCAGGGATGATAAAGTTTTATTACACTAGGCCAGGGTCAATGGGCGGGGTCCCCTTGGTGATGTTCAGGTAAAGTAGACCAGATTGACACTATTGACCCAGTTCCTGTCTAGACTTGACTGTGGCAACGGGTATGAGCTCGCCCGGCACCCCACACCACCTTATATTAAAATCAATGATTTTGCTTATATGAGTTGATATGTGTAGGAATCATTATATGAGCAAAAAAGGTAAAGCTCCAGTTTAGGGGCCCAAGTAAAATAACATATGTAGTGTAAGAATCAGGTATCAGACTCCTTACAAGTGATTTAAGCTGGGGGATCATGATTAGTGACATTAAATGTTTTCCTTACAGAAAGTAATAGAAGGGTTATGAAGATCAGGTAAAATGTGAGTTAAGAGTTAGTGATGGTTAGGAATAGAATTACAAAACCAATGAAAATCTCACCTAACTTCACCAGAGACATGATATCTAGGATTAGAGTATAGATATACCAAAGATACACTTAGGAAGAGAATTACAAAACCAATGAAAATCTCACCTAACTTCACCAGAGACACGATGTCTAGGATTAGAGTATCGATATACCAAAGATATTGTTGTCGTCACATACACAACAAATCATGAACACATTGTGTGAATAAACTTCTCCGCAGCTGAATGCAAATGACATAACAGGTATTATTACCATTTCCGACATCCAACTAGGTTTGTTTGGTTGGTTGTTTGATATTGTTTTCCGATGGTTTTTGATATCTTTTTCATGATGCTGATTTCTGTTTCTATCACAGATCACACTTTTTTTTTTATTTCCCCCAACCAAATCCCTGATTCTCACTGGGGGTCCCCCATTGTCATTGGATAAAGGTGGGGATATCTCAAACTGTAGTGATTTGCAGTAGAGTTAAAGATTAGAATCGTGCAAAATGCATCAAAAGCCATAGGAAAAACAATATCAACTTCCCAACAGGTCATTTTACTGACATGACACATATATCTTTTATACAACATTAAAAACATGATAATTTCAGGTTGCTAGAAGAGTTTAGGTTATGCATCCATAGATTCTGTTGAGTTTTAGAATTGTTTTCTTTAGTTTTACCCAACTTTTTTCAAGATCATCATAGCCCTTCCCTCTGCCATTATTTATTTGTGAAGGATATAAAGTTATGATCCAAATTGCATTTTCCATCTGAATAACTTTCAGTAAGTTAAAGTTCATTAATATCCATATCTTCCAAATTCATAGGTTATTTCTGTGGTGCCCCTAAACTGGAACTTTACCCAACAAAAATTTATTCCTGTGGTGCCCCTAAACTGGAACCTTACTCAACTAGAATGTATTTCTGTAGTGAAAGTTGTTGAATCCAACAATAAAGTGGGATTTAGGAAAATAAATGAGTAGCATTTCACCTACTGGTGCCCAATGGTCAGCAAAATGTCTATGTACTCTAAACTTCACATTTGAATTTATTGTTTTCCTGTTAATGATTTCCAGTAATTTATCCGTATAGCTATGCATCAAAACTAGCTTTGGATATTGCATGATTTTGTTCTGCATGCTGGTGTAGTGTTTAGATAACAAGAGTACCCTGCATGTTGTAAAAGGCAACTAAAAGGGAAGGGAGCAGGGGGCTGGAAATCTGCCCCTCCAGGTTTCCTTTCCCAAAAGAAGGAATAGAGAAGGGGCCAAGTGATGATTTTCCCCCTTAGGCTTGGTCCTCCATTCTTAACACTACCTCGCTAATGCGGGAAATGGCAAATATGTATGA
>NC_092271.1:5375581-5610581 GCF_036320965.1 Panulirus ornatus | reverse complement strand
GCTTTGCGGAATATAAAAGCCGGCAAAGCAGTGGGTTTGGATGGTATTGCAGTGGAATTTATTAAAAAAGGGGGTGACTGTATTGTTGACTGGTTGGTAAGGTTATTTAATGTATGTATGACTCATGGTGAGGTACCTGAGGATGGGAGGAATGCTTGCATATTGCCATTGTACAAAGGCAAAGGGGATAAAAGTGAGTGCTCAAATTACAGAGGTATAAGTTTGTTGAGTATTCCTGGGAAATTATATGGGAGGGTATTGATTGAGAGGGTGAAGGCATGTACAGAGCATCAGATTGGGGAAGAGCAGTGTGGTTTCAGAAGTGGTAGAGGATGTGTGGATCAGGTGTATGCTTCGAAGAATGTATGTGGGAAATCCTTAGAAAAGCAAATGGATTTGTATGTAGCATTTATGGATCTGGAGAAGGCATATGATAGAGTTGATAGAGATGCTCTGTGGAAGGTATTAAGAATATATGGTGTAGGGGGCAAGTTGTTAGAAGCAGTGAAAGGTTTTTATTGAGGATGTAAGGCTTGTGTACATGTAGTAAGAGAGGAAAGTGATTGGTTCTCAGTGAATGTTGGTTTGCGGCAGGGGTGTGTGATGTCTTCATGATTGTTTAATTTGTTTATGGATGGGGTTGTTAGGGAGGAGAATGCAAGAGTTTTGGAAAGAGGGGCAAGTATGCAGTCTGTTGTGGATGAGAGAGCTTGGGAAGCGAGTCAGTTGTTGTTTGCTGATGATACAGTACTGGTGGCTGATTCATGTGAGAAACTGCAGGAGCTGGTGACTGAGTTTGGTAAGGTGTGTGAAAGAAGAAAGTTGAGAGTAAATGTGAATAAGAGCAAGCTTATTAGGTACAGTAGGGTGGAGGGACAAGTCAATTGGGAGGTAAGTTTGAATGGAGAAAAACTGGAGGAAGTGAAGTGCTTTAGATATCTGGGAGTGGATTTGGCAGTGGATAGAACCATGGAATCAGAAGTGGATCATGGGGTGGGGGAGGGGGCGAAAGTTCTGGGAGCGTTGAAGACTGTGTGTAAGTCGAGAACATTATCTTGGGAAGCTAAAATGGGTATGTTTAAAGGAATAGTGGTTCTAACAATGTTATATGGTTGCGAGGCAGTGGCTATAGATAGAGTTGTGCGGAGGAGGGTTGATGTGCTGGAAATGAGATGTTTGAGGACAGTATGTGGTGTGAGGTGGTTTGATTGAGTAAGTAATAATAGGGTAAGAGAGATGTGTGGAAATGAAAAGAGTGTGGTTGAGAGAGCAGAAGAGGGTGTTTTGAAATGGTTTGGCCACATGGAGAGAATGAGTGAGGAAAGGTTGACCAAGAGGATATATGTGTCAGAGGTGGAGGGAACGAGGAGAAGTGGGAGACCAAATTGGAGGTGGAAAGATGGAGTGAAAAAGATTTTGAGTGATGGGGTCTAAACATGCAGGAGGGTGAAAGGCATGCAAGGAATAGAGTGAATTGGAATGATGTGGTATACTGGGGTCGACATGCTGTCAATGGATTGAACTAGGGCATGTGAAGGGTTTGGGGTAAACCATGGAAAGTTCTGTGAGGCTTGGATGTGGAAAGGGAACTGTGGTTTCAGTGCATTATACATGACAGGTAGAGACTGGGTGTGAACGAATGGGGCCTTTGTTGTCTTTTCCTAGCGCTACCTCGCTCACATGAGGGGAGAGGGAGTTGTTATTTCAACTGTGACGGGGTGGCGATGGGAATGAATAAAGGCAGAGAGTATGAATTATATACGTGTGTATATGTATATGTCTGTAAATAAAGTGCGTAAGACAAGGGAGCAAATGGGAACTTCAGTGAAGGGCGCAAATGGGGAGGTGATAACAAGTAGTGGTGATGTGAGAAGGAGATGGAGTGAGTATTTTGAAGGTTTGTTGAATGTGTTTGATGATAGAGTGGCAGATATAGGGTGTTTTGGTCGAGGTGGTGTGCAAAGTGAGAGGGTTAGGGAAAATGATTTGGTAAACAGAGAAGAGGTAGTGAAAGCTTTGCGGAAGATGAAAGCCGGCAAGGCAGCAGGTTTGGATGGTATTGCAGTGGAATTTATTAAAAAAGGGGGTGACTGTATTGTTGACTGGTTGGTAAGGTTATTTAATGTATGTATGAATCATGGTGAGGTGCCTGAGGATTGGCGGAATGCGTGCATAGTGCCATTGTACAAAGGCAAAGGGGATAAGAGTGAGTGCTCAAATTACAGAGGTATAAGTTTGTTGAGTATTCCTGGTAAATTATATGGGAGGGTATTGATTGAGAGGGTGAAGGCATGTACAGAGCATCAGATTGGGGAAGAGCAGTGTGGTTTTAGAAGTGGTAGAGGATGTGTGGATCAGGTGTTTGCTTTGAAGAATGTATGTGAGAAATACTTAGAAAAGCAAATGGATTTGTATGTAGCATTTATGGATCTGGAGAAGGCATATGATAGAGTTGATAGAGATGCTCTGTGGAAGGTATTAAGAATATATGGTGTGGGAGGAAAGTTGTTAGAAGCAGTGAAAAGTTTTTATCGAGGATGTAAGGCATGTGTACGGGTAGGAAGAGAGGAAAGTGATTGGTTCTCAGTGAATGTAGGTTTGCGGCAGGGTTGTGTGATGTCTCCATGGTTGTTTAATTTGTTTATGGATGGGGTTGTTAGGGAGGTAAATGCAAGAGTTTTGGAAAGAGGGGCAAGTATGAAGTCTGTTGGGGATGAGAGAGCTTGGGAAGTGAGTCAGTTGTTGTTCGCTGATGATACAGCGCTGGTGGCTGATTCATGTGAGAAACTGCAGAAGCTGGTGACTGAGTTTGGTAAAGTGTGTGGAAGAAGAAAGTTAAGAGTAAATGTGAATAAGAGCAAGGTCATTAGGTACAGTAGGGTTGAGGGTCAAGTCAATTGGGAGGTGAGTTTGAATGGAGAAAAACTGGAGGAAGTGAAGTGTATTAGATATCTGGGAGTGGATCTGGCAGCGGATGGAACCATGGAAGCGGAAGTGGATCATAGGGTGGGGGAGGGGGCGAAAATTCTGGGGGCCTTGAAAAATGTGTGGAAGTCGAGAACATTATCTCGGAAAGCAAAAATGGGTATGTTTGAAGGAATAGTGGTTCCAACAATGTTGTATGGTTGCGAGGCGTGGGCTATGGATAGAGTTGTGCGCAGGAGGATGGATGTGCTGGAAATGAGATGTTTGAGGACAATGTGTGGTGTGAGGTGGTTTGATCGAGTGAGTAACGTAAGGGTAAGAGAGATGTGTGGAAATAAAAATAGCGTGGTTGAGAGAGCAGAAGAGGGTGTTTTGAAGTGGTTTGGGCACATGGAGAGAATGACTGAGGAAAGACTGACCAAGAGGATATATGTGTCGGAGGTGGAGGGAACGAGGAGAAGAGGGAGACCAAATTGGAGGTGGAAAGATGGAGTGAAAAAGATTTTGTGTGATCGGGGCCTGAACATGCAGGAGGGTGAAAGGAGGGCAAGGAATAGAGTGAATTGGAGCGATGTGGTATACCGGGGTTGACGTGCTGTCAGTGGATTAAATCAAGGCATGTGAAGCGTCTGGGGTAAACCATGGAAAGCTGTGTAGGTATTTATATTTGCGTGTGTGGACGTATGTATATACGTGTGTATGGGGGGAGGTTGGACCATTTCTTTCGTCTGTTTCCTTGCGCTACCTCGCAAACGCGGGAGACAGCGACAAAGTATAAAAAAAAATATATATATATATATATATATATATATATATATATATATATATATATATATATATATATATATATATACGTTGAGATGTATAGATATGTATATTTGCGTGCATGCGCATGTGGGTGGGTTGGGCCATTCTTTCGTCTGTTTTCTTGCGCTACCTCGCAAACTTGGGAGACAGCGATAAAGCAAAAATGATGATAATAATTTTTCAAAGTAAACGCCTGATCCACCCATTCTCTACCACTTCTAAAACCACACTGCTCTTTCCCAATCTGATACTCTATATATGCCTTTACCCTCTCAATCAATATGCTCCCTTATAATTTCCCAGGAATACCCAACAAACTTATGCCTCTGTGGTATGAACACTCACCTTTATCCCCTTTGCCTTTGTACAGTAGCACTATGCATGCATTCTGCCAGTCCTCAGGCACTTCACCATGATCCACATATACACTGAATATCCTTACCAACCAATCAACAACACAGCCACTCCCGTTTTCAATAGATTGCACTGCAGTACCGTCCAAACCTGCTGTCTTGCTGGTTTTCATCTTCTGCAAAGCTTTCACTACCTCTTCTCTCTTTAACAAACCATTCTCTCTGACCCTCTCACTTCGCACAACCACCCGGACCAAAGTACCCTATATCTGCCACTCTATCATTAAACACTTTTAACAAATCTTCAAAATACTCTTTTCATCTCCTTCTCACTTCATCACTACTTGTTATTACCTCCCCATTTGCCCCCTTCACTGATGTTCCCTTTTGCTCTCTTGTCTTATGCACATTATTTACCTCCTTCCAACGCATCTTTTTATGCTCCCTAAAATTTAATAATACTATCTCACCTCAACTCTCATTTGCCCTCTTTTTTTTACCTCTTGCACCTTTCTCTTGGCCTCCTGCCACTTTCTTTTATACAGCTCCCAGTCATTTGCACTCTTTCTCTGCAAGAATCGTCCAAACGCCTCTCTCTTCTCTTTCACTAGTAATCTTACTTCTTCATCCCACCACTCTACATTTTCTAATGTGCCCACCTCCCACCTTTCTCATGCCACATGCATCTTTTGCACAAGCCACCGCTGCATCCCTAAATACACCCCATTTCTCTCCTACTCCCCTCATGTCATTTGCTCTCACCTTTTGCCATTCTGCACTGTCTCTCTTGGTGCTTCCTCACGCAAGTCTCCTTTCCAAGCCTACTTACTCTCACCACTTTCTTCTCCCCAACATTCACTCTTCTTTTCTGAATACCTAGAAATCTTCACCTTCGCCTCCACAAGATAGCAATCAGACATCCCTCCAGCTGCCCCTCTCAGCACATTAATATCCAAAAGTCTCTCTTTTGCATGCCTATCAATTAACACATAATCCAATAATGCCCTTTGGCCATCTGTCCTACTCACATACATATACTTATGTATTTTTTTTTTTTTTTATTATACTTTGTGGCTGTCTCCTGCATTTGCGAGGTAGCGCAAGGAAACAGACGAAAGAAATGGCCCAACCCCCCCCATACACATGTATATACATACGTCCACACACGCAAATATACATACCTACACAGCTTTCCATGGCTTACCCCAGACGCTTCACATGCCTTGATTCAATCCACTGACAGCACGTCAACCCCGGTATACCACCTCGCTCCAATTCACTCTATTCCTTGCCCTCCTTTCACCCTCCTGCATGTTCAGGCCCCGATCACACAAAATCTTTTTCACTCCATCTTTCCACCTCCAATTTGGTCTCCCATTTCTTCTTGTTCCCTCCACCTCTGACACTTATATCCTCTTTGTCAATCTTTCCTCACTCATTCTCTCCATGTGACCAAACCATTTCAGAACACCCTCTTCTGCTCTGTCAAGCACACTCTTTTTATTACCACACATCTCTCATACCCTTTCATTACTTACTCGATCAAACCACCTCACACCACATATTGTCCTCACACATCTCATTTCCAGCACATCCACCCTCCTGCGCACAACTCTATCCATAGCCCACGCCTCGCAACCATATAACATTGTTGGAACCACTATTCCTTCAAACATGCCCATTTTTGCTTTCCAAGATAACGTTCTCAACTTCCACATATTTTTCAACACTCCCAGAATTTTCGTCCCCTCCCCCACCCTATGATTCACTTCCGCTTCCATGGTTCCATCCGCTGCCAAATCCACTCCCAGGTATCTATAACACTTCACTTCCAGTTTTTCTCCATTCAAACTTACCTCCCAATTGACTTGTCCATCAACCCTACTGTACCTAAATAACCTTGCTCTTATTCACATTTACTCTCAGCTTTCTTCTTCACACTCTTTACCAAACTCAGTCACCAGCTTCTGCAGTTTCTCACATGAATCAGCCACCAGCGCTGTATCATCAGCGAACAACAACTGACTCGCTTCCCAAGCTCTCTCATCCACAACAGACTGCATACTTGCCCCTTTTCCAAAACTCTTGCATTTACCTCCCTAACAACCCCATCCATAAACAAATTAAACAACCATGGAGACATCATGCACCCCTGCCGCAAACCAACATTCACTGAGAACCAATCACCATCCACTCTTCCTACACGTACACCTGCTTTACGTCCTTGATAAAAACTTTTCACTGCTTCTAACAACTTACCTCCCACACCATATATTCTCATTACCTTCCCCAGAGCATCTCTATCAACTCTATCATATGCCCTCTCCAGATCTAATTAATTTGTCCCTCAACCCTGTTGAACCTAATAACCTTGCTCTTATTCGCATTTACTCTCACCTTTCTCCTTTCACACACTTTACCAAACTCAGTCTTCAACCTCTGCAGTTTCTCACCCAACTCAGCCACCAGCACTGTATCATCAGCGAACAACAGCTGACTCACTTCCTAGGCCCTCTCATTCACAACAGACTGCATACTTGCCCTTTTCTCCAGAACACTTACATTCACCTCCCTAACTACCCCATCCATAAACAAATTGAACAACCATGAGGTCATCACGCACCCCTGCTACAAACCATCATTCATTGGGAACCAATCACTCTCCTCTCTTCCTACTCGTACACATGCCTTATATTCTTGGTAAAAACTTTTCTCTGCTTCTTGCAACTTACCTCCCTCACCATATACTCTTATAACCTTCCACAAAGCATCTCTATCAATCCTATCATAAACCTTCTCCAGATCCATAAATGCTATATACAAATCCATCTGGGCTATAGTTAGGGTTGTGCGGAGGAGGGTGGATGTGTTGGAAATGAAATGTTTGAGGACAATATGTGGTGTGAGGTGGTTTGATCAAGTATGTGATGAAAGGGTAAGAGAAATATGTGGTACTAAAATGAGTGTGGTTGAGAGAGAGTGTGTGTTTAAATGGTTTATTCACGTGGAGAGAATGAATGACGAAAGAAGGAAAGATTGACAAAGAGGATATACATGTCAGAGGTAGAGGGAACAAGGAGAAGCAGATGAAATTGGGGATAGAGGGATGGAGTGAAAATGATTTTGAGCAATCAGGGTGGGCCTGAACATACAGGAGGGTGAGAGGCATGCTAGGAATAGAGTGAATTGGAACGATGTGGTACACCGGGGTCGACGTGCTGTCAATAGTCTGAACCAGGGCATGTGAAGCATCTGGGGTAAACCATGGAAAGGTCTGTGGGGCCTTGATATGGAAAGGGAGTTGTGGTTTTGGTGCATTTCACATGACAATTAGAGACTGAGTGTGAACGAATGTGGCCTTTTTTGTCTTTTTGTAGTGCTACCTGGCTGGAGGGCAGAGGGATACTATTTCACATGTGATGAGGTGGTGACGGGAATGGATGAAGGCTGCAAGTATGAACATGCACATGTGTATATATGTATATGTATGTATATGTGCATGCGTGGGTGTTTATGTATGTACATGTGTATGTGGGTGGGTTGGGCCATTCCTCGTCTGTTTTCTTGCGCTACCTCACTAATACGGGAGACGGCTATTAAGTATGATGAATGTGAATAGATATTTTTCAAAGTTTAAAAAGAGAGATATACATAAGCTTATGTATGTAAGTAGGAGAGATGGCCAGAGAGCGTTATTGGATTACGTGTTAATTGATAGGTGCGCGAAAGAGAGACTTTTGGATGTTAATGTGCTGAGAGGTGCAACTGGAGGGATGTCTGATCATTATCTTGTGGAGGCGATGGTGAAGATATGTAGAGGTTTTCAGAAAAGAGGAGAGATTGTTAGGGTGAAGAGAGTGGTGAGAGTAAGTGAGCTTGGGAAGGAGACTTGTGTGAGGAAGTACCAGGAGGGACTGAGTACAGAATGGAAAAAGGTGAGAACAAAGGATGTAAGGGGAGTGAGGGAGGAATGGGATGTATTTAGGGAAGCAGTGATGGCTTGCGCAAGGGATGCTTGTGGCATGAGAAGCATAGGAGGTGGGCAGGTTAGAAAGGGTAGTGAGTAGTGGGATGAAGAAGAAAGATTGATAGTGAAAGAGAAGAGAGAGGCATTTGGACAGTTTTTGCAGGGAAATAATGCAAATGAGTGGGAGATGTATAAAAGAAAGAGGCAGGAGGTCAAGAAAAAGGTGCAAGTGGTGAAAAAGAGGGCAAATGAGAGTTGGGGTGAGAGAGTATCATTAAATTTTTGGGAGGATACAAAGATGTTTTGGAAGGAGGTAAATAAAGTGCGTAAGACAAGGGAACAAATGGGAACTTCAGTGAAGGGGGCTAATGGGGAGATGATAACAAGTAGTGGTGATGTGAGAAGGAGATAGAGTGAGTATTTTGAAGGTTTGTTTTATGTGTTTGATGATAGAGTGGCAGGTATAGGATGTTTGGTTGAGATGGTGTGCAAAGTGAGAGGGTTAGGGAGAATGATTTGGTAAACAGAGAATAGGTAGTAAAAGCTTTGCGGAATATAAAAGCCGGCAAAGCAGTGGGTTTGGATGTTTTGGAAGGAGGTAAATAAAGTGCGTAAGACAAGGGAACAAATGGGAACTTCAGTGAAGGGGGCTAATGGGGAGGTGATAACAAGTAGTGGTGATGTGAGAAGGAGATAGAGTGAGTATTTTGAAGGTTTGTTTTATGTGTTTGATGATAGAGTGGCAGGTATAGGATGTTTTGGTTGAGATGGTGTGCAAAGTGAGAGGGTTAGGGAGAATGATTTGGTAAACAGAGAATAGGTAGTAAAAGCTTTGCGGAATATAAAAGCCGGCAAAGCAGTGGGTTTGGATGGTATTGCAGTGGAATTTATTAAAAAAGGGGGTGACTGTATTGTTGACTGGTTGGTAAGGTTATTTAATGTATGTATGACTCATGGTGAGGTACCTGAGGATGGGAGGAATGCTTGCATATTGCCATTGTACAAAGGCAAAGGGGATAAAAGTGAGTGCTCAAATTACAGAGGTATAAGTCTGTTGAGTATTCCTGGGAAATTATATGGGAGGGTATTGATTGAGAGGGTGAAGGCATGTACAGAGCATCAGATTGGGGAAGAGCAGTGTGGTTTCAGAAGTGGTAGAGGATGTGTGGATCAGGTGTTTGCTTCGAAGAATGTATGTGGGAAATCCTTAGAAAAGCAAATGGATTTGTATGTAGCATTTATGGATCTGGAGAAGGCATATGATAGAGTTGATAGAGATGCTCTGTGCAAGGTATTAAGAATATATGGTGTAGGGGGCAAGTTGTTAGAAGCAGTGAAAGGTTTTTATTGAGGATGTAAGGCTTGTGTACATGTAGTAAGAGAGGAAAGTGATTGGTTCTCAGTGAATGTTGGTTTGCGGCAGGGGTGTGTGATGTCTTCATGATTGTTTAATTTGTTTATGGATGGGGTTGTTAGGGAGGTGAATGCAAGAGTTTTGGAAAGAGGGGCAAGTATGCAGTCTGTTGTGGATGAGAGAGCTTGGGAAGCGAGTCAGTTGTTGTTTGCTGATGATACAGCACTGGTGGCTGATTCATGTGAGAAACTGCAGGAGCTGGTGACTGAGTTTGGTAAGGTGTGTGAAAGAAGAAAGTTGAGAGTAAATGTGAATAAGAGCAAGCTTATTAGGTACAGTAGGGTGGAGGGACAAGTCAATTGGGAGGTAAGTTTGAATGGAGAAAAACTGGAGGAAGTGAAGTGCTTTAGATATCTGGGAGTGGATTTGGCAGTGGATAGAACCATGGAATCAGAAGTGGATCATGGGGTGGGGGAGGGGGCGAAAGTTCTGGGAGCGTTGAAGAATGTGTGGAAGTCGAGAACATTATCTTGGGAAGCTAAAATGGGTATGTTTGAAGGAATAGTGGTTCTAACAATGTTATATGGTTGCGAGGCAGTGGCTATAGATAGAGTTGTGTGGAGGAGGGTTGATGTGCTGGAAATGAGATGTTTGAGGACAGTATGTGGTGTGAGGTGGTTTGATTGAGTAAGTAATAATAGGGTAAGAGAGATGTGTGGAAATAAAAAGAGTGTGGTTGAGAGAGCAGAAGAGGGTGTTTTGAAATGGTTTGGCCACATGGAGAGAATGAGTGAGGAAAGGTTGACCAAGAGGATATATGTGTCAGAGGTGGAGGGAACGAGGAGAAGTGGGAGACCAAATTGGAGGTGGAAAGATGGAGTGAAAAAGATTTTGAGTGATTGGGGTCTAAACATGCAGGAGGGTTAAAGGCGTGCAAGGAATAGAGTGAATTGGAATGATGTGGTATACTGGGGTCGACAAGCTGTCATTGGATTGAACCAGGGCATGTGAAGGGTTTGGGGTAAACCATGGAAAGTTCTGTGAGGCTTGGATGTGGAAAGGGAACTGTGGTTTCAGTGCATTATACATGACAGCTAGAGACTGGGTGTGAACGAATGGGGCCTTTGTTGTCTTTTCCTAGCGCTACCTCGCTCACATGAGGGGAGAGGGAGTTGTTATTTCAACTGTGGCGGGGTGGCGATGGGAATGAATAAAGGCAGAGAGTATGAATTATATACGTGTGTATATGTATATGTCTGTGTGTATGTATATATATATATATATATATATATATATATATATATGTGCTGGAAATGAGATGTTTGAGGACAATGTGTGGTGTGAGGTGGTTTGATCGAGTGAGTAACGTAAGGGTAAGAGAGATGTGTGGAAATAAAAAGAGCGTGGTTGAGAGAGCAGAAGAGGGTGTTTTGAAGTGGTTTGGGCACATGGAGAGGATGAGTGAGGAAAGATTGACCAAGAGGTAGCGCAAGGAAACAGACGAAAGAAATGGCCCAACCCACCCCCATACACATGTATATACATACGTCCACACACGCAAATATACATACCTACACAGCTTTCCATGGTTTACCCCAGACGCTTCACATGCCCCGATTCAATCCACTGACAGCACGTCAACCCCGGTATACCACATCGCTCCAATTCACTCTATTCCTTGCCCTCCTTTCACCCTCCTGCATGTTCAGGCCCCGATCACACAAAATCTTTTTCACTCCATCTTTCCACCTCCAATTTGGTCTCCCTCTTCTCGTCGTTCCCTCCACCTCCAACACATATATCCTCTTGGTCAATCTTTCCTCACTCATTCTCTCCATGTGCCCAAACCATTTCAAAACACTCTCTTCTGCTCTCTCAACCACGCTCTTTTTATTTCCACACATCTCTCTTACCCTTACGTTACTCACTCAATCAAACCACCTCACACCACACATTGTCCTCAAACATCTCATTTCCAGCACATCCATCCTCCTGCGCACAACTCTATCCATAGCACAAGCCTCGCAACCATACAACATTGTTGGAACCACTATTCCTTCAAACATACCCATTTTTGCTTTCCGAGATAATGTTCTCGACTTCCACACATTCTTCAAGGCTCCCAGAATTTTCGCCCCCTCCCCCACCCTATGATCCACTTCCGCTTCCATGGTTCCATCCGCTGCCAGATCCACTCCCAGATATCTAAAACACTTCACTTCCTCCAGTTTTTCTCGATTCAAACTCACCTCCCAATTGACTTGACCCTCAACCCTACTGTACTTAATAACCTTGCTCTTATTCACATTTACTCTTAACTTTCTTCTTTCACACACTTTACCAAACTCAGTCACCAGCTTCTGCAGTTTCTCACATGAAGCAGCCACCAGCGCTGTATCATCAGCGAACAACAACTGACTCACTTCCCAAGCTCTCTCATCCCCAACAGACTTCATACTTGCCCCTCTTTCCAAAACTCTTGCATTTACCTCCCTAACAACCCCATCCATAAACAAATTAAACAACCATGGAGACATCACACACCCCTGCCGCAAACCTACATTCACTGAGAACCAATCACTTTCCTCTCTTCCTACACGTACACATGCCTTACATCCTCGATAAAAATTTTTCACTGCTTCTAACAACTTGCCTCCCACACCATATATTCTTGATACCTTCCACAGAGCATCTCTATCAACTCTATCATATGCCTTCTCCAGATCCATAAATGCTACATACAAATCCATTTGCTTTTCTAAGTATTTCTCACATACATTCTTCAAAGCAAACACCTGATCCACACATCCTCTACCACTTCTGAAACCACACTGCTCTTCCCCAATCTGATGCTCTGTACATGCCTTCACCCTCTCAATCAATACCCTCCCATATAATTTACCAGGAATACTCAACAAACTTATACCTCTGTAATTTGAGCACTCACTCACGTATATATATATATATATATATATATATATATATATATATATATATACGTTGAGATGTATAGATATGTATATTTGCGTGCATGCGCATGTGGGTGGGTTGGGCCATTCTTTCGTCTGTTTTCTTGCGCTACCTCGCAAACGTGGGAGACAGCGATAAAGCAAAAATGATGATAATAATTTTTCAAAGTAAACGCCTGATCCACCCATTCTCTACCACTTCTAAAACCACACTGCTCTTTCCCAATCTGATACTCTATATATGCCTTTACCCTCTCAATCAATATGCTCCCTTATAATTTCCCAGGAATACCCAACAAACTTATGCCTCTGTGGTATGAACACTCACCTTTATCCCCTTTGCCTTTGTACAGTAGCACTATGCATGCATTCTGCCAATCCTCAGGCACTTCACCATGATCCACATATACACTGAATATCCTTACCAACCAATCAACAACACAGCCACTCCCGTTTTCAATAGATTGCACTGCAGTACCATCCAAACCTGCTGTCTTGCTGGTTTTCATCTTCTGCAAAGCTTTCACTACCTCTTCTCTCTTTACCAAACCATTCTCTCTGACCCTCTCACTTCGCACACCACCCGGACCAAAGTACCCTATATCTGCCACTGTATCATTAAACACTTTTAACAAATCTTCAAAATACTCTTTTCATCTCCTTCTCACTTCATCACTACTTGTTATTACCTCCCCATTTGCCCCCTTCACTGATGTTCCCTTTTGCTCTCTTGTCTTATGCACATTATTTACCTCCTTCCAAAGCATCTTTTTATGCTCCCTAAAATTTAATAATACTATCTCACCTCAACTCTCATTTGCCCTCTTTTTTTACCTCTTGCACCTTTCTCTTGGCCTCCTGCCACTTTCTTTTATACAGCTCCCAGTCATTTGCACTCTCTCTCTGCAAGAATCGTCCAAATGCCTCTCTCTTCTCTTTCACTAGTAATCTTACTTCTTCATCCCACCACTCTACATTTTCTAATGTGCCCACCTCCCACCTTTCTCATGCCACATGCATCTTTTGCACAAGCCACCGCTGCATCCCTAAATACACCCCATTTCTCTCCTACTCCCCTCATGTCATTTGCTCTCACCTTTTGCCATTCTGCACTCAGTCTCTCTTGGTGCTTCCCCACGCAAGTCTCCTTTCCAAGCCTACTTACTCTCACCACTTTCTTCTCCCCAACATTCACTCTTCTTTTCTGAATACCTAGAAATCTTCACCTTCGCCTCCACAAGATAGCAATCAGACATCCCTCCAGCTGCCCCTCTCAGCACATTAATATCCAAAAGTCTCTCTTTTGCATGCCTATCAATTAACAAATAATCCAATAATGCCCTTTGACCATCTGTCCTACTTACATACATATACTTATGTATATCTCTCTTTTTAAACCAGGTATTCCCAATCACCATCCTTTTTCAGCACAGAAATCCACAAGCTCTTCACCATTTCCATTTACAACACTGAACACCCCATGTACACCAATTTTACTCTCAACTGCCACATTACTCACCTTTGCATTCAAATCACCCATCGCTATAACCCGGTCTCATGCATCAAAGCTGCTAACACACTCACTTAGCTGCTCCCAAAACACTTGCCTCTCATGATCTTTCTTCTCATGACCAGGTGCATAGGCACCAATAATCACCCATCTCTCTCCATCCACTTTCAGTTTTGCCCACATCAGTCTAGAACTTACTTTCTTACACCCTATCACATACTCCCACAACCAACCCCTGATTTTATTCCCAAGACATTCTCAAACCAATCTTCCCCTTTACCCTTGAGCTTTGGTTCACTCAGAGCCAAAACATCCAGGTTCCTTTCCACAAACATACTACTTATCTCTCATTTCTTCTCATCTTGGTTACATCCACACACATTCAGACTCCCCAGTCTGAGCCTTCGAGAAGGATGAAAACTCCTCGCTTGACTCCTTCTTCTGTTTCCCCTTTTAAGAATTTAATACTATACAGGATCAATGGGCATTTTGATTTTGTTGTCCAACTTATGCATGGCTGTAGACACTCATGGGAGTTTGCCGCTCATGTTGATATTGAACAAACCAGATGTAGACTTTGCCAACAAAGCTGCCTCCAAACCCTGCAACATTTTATATTTGAATCTTTTACCATTGTTGAGTTCAGAGATGATTTTTACCAAACATTTCAAGATATATGTAAAATTATATTCATGATAGTGTTCTACCTCTGATGCTTGAAAAGTATCATAATTTTGCACATCATTAATCATTCATTTCTTATATATCTTTATATGTAATCCTACCATTGTTGTTCAACTTTTATAAAATTCAGTTTCCATGTAAACTGCTGGATAATGTATTCAATGTTGCTCATTCCTTGTTAACACTTTCCTCATGAAGTAACCTATTCTGTATTTCTGTCATAGGAGCCCAGTCCCTGAAGCTTTTTGCAATCTTTATCCTCTTTTGCACCAGTGACCACATGATGGGATGCATTGTACAAAAAATAACCGTCCTTGTAGCAAAAATAGAAATTCACAACGAGAAACCACTTTCTCTAGATATATACTAGTCACACTCCTGTGTATACACTCTGGGCATCATCCAAGACAATAATCACTGTCTCATTATATGCCCATGATGCAAATATCATAAAGATTACTCATTTGGCCTGCACTCCCTGCACATAGACATATAAGTAACCATAAAGCACTAAGATGGGGTTGCTCTGCTTCCTCACCATTATCAGTGATGCCCTAAGGGACACAAACCACTGCTGGAAGTGTGTCAACAACTCCATCTTTGGCATTAATATCAACAACATCCTTCAGGAGGGGACTATTGCCTGTGATGGTACCATCATCCACACCAAGACTTTGATGATACGTATCAACCTGGGGGCAGACAACATCCTGCCCCTGATATCATACTAGGTCCTGACATCTTCTAGGTAGTTAGAGACTTCAAACTTATTGGTGTCACAATAGATGTTGGTTTAAACTGGAAGGGTCGTGTCAGCACTGTAATCAAACGTTCCTCAAACCATCTGTACCTTCTCCACTAACTGAAATCACTAGGCATTCTACGAGTTGATCTCAGGAATGTATATAGCATCATTCAACTTAAGCTCACCAATACCTCCCCAGCTTGGTCCCACTCACTAACAGCAAGACAGAGGGACCAGCTTGAAAGAGTGCAGAATAGGGCATGCAGAATCATCTTTATCCCATCTTATACCACCTACTAAGAGGCTATTGTAACTACTCATCACTTTATTTTCATCGTGTATAACGTATAGACAATAGTATTTATAAAATTTCATGTTCATCTGCCACCCGGACTATCAAGATGTGCCTCACTCATATGCTTCAAACATAGAAATATCCAGCCCACATTGATCTTAAGCTCCTTAGTGATTAGTTAACTAGTTACCATTAAGACCTCCAAGTTCTGTAATATCTATAAAATCTCAAGAGTGTATTTTCAGCAGAATGGCTGCCTAAATTATATAAACCTTTATTTGTTCATTTATCTAACACTTTATGATCTATGATCTTGATCATTGGTTGTGGTCAGCTTCTAAGTGCAGCAAGAGCTTCATAAAGATAGAAGTTTTAGTGCTATTGTAAGCAAATGAAATGGGATGATGTGATCAGAGAGATGTCTAACACAATGGGAAACCCTGCTTAGTACCAAAACATAGGAGTGTGTTGAAGTCATAACCACATGGTACTTCTGATATGCAAGAGATCCTTACGAGCAAATAGAAAGCACAAAACACCAAAGGTAGAATGAAAAGATGAGCACTATACAGATGAAAAAGAAAATTGCAGAACTTCTAAAAAAGCCACACCTCACCCTGCAAAGGTAAGAAAACCAAATGAATGAAATGATGGACACAGACCATAAACTCAAAATGTCATATGAAACTCAGGAAAGAGAATACATGGAAAGAGCCATTGATGAAATACCCCAAAATACTTTCATGCAGAATGCAAATTGAGGATGACAAAATACATTGGTCTGTATGAAATAGAAGGGGGTACTTTTGCAGTGACGGCTAGGATGGGGCTGAGACTAAATATGAAATTGAATACCTTAACAGACTTCTAAACACTAAAACCCCTATCCCAGACATAACAAATATCATCACCTCACTACAGGAGTTTGAGAGGGCCATTTAGAGCATGCTCCTGACTCTGTCCCAGGATGGGACTCTTGGAACATGCTTTTCTTAAGGAAATACAAAATTCCTCTTGCATGAGCACTGTATATCCTCTGGAGAAAAAGTGTAGATTCTTTTATCATCCCAAAGGGTTTGAAACTCACTCACAATACCCTGCAACACAAAGATAGAAGTAAAGCAATCCAAAAGAGTTTCACATCCAACATTATTGAAATCTTCAAGAGAGTCCTAAGAGGCAAACTGTCTAAATTTATTGGTTTCACCAATCTATATAACCAAGAACAACATGTTTTCAGGGCAGGAAGATCTTACCTCTCATAGTTGCTTGACTGACCACTTTGATAAAGAGTCTCTGGAAAACAAAAGAAATGTTGATGTGATTTACACAGATTTTGCAAAAATTTATGATAAATGTGACCAGAGTCTAATAGCACATAAGATGTATAAGATGGTAATAAGAAAAATTGCGAGATGAATATGCAGAAGTTCCTTGCCAATCAAAGTAGTTAATGTTGCTTGAAGATCTGTGGTTGGCAAAACCATAGTTGGCAAGGTACAGGGCCTGCAAGAGATGGGGGGATTAGGTTTCCAAGAGTGACCCTTGAGATACATAGCTTAAGTCTTATAGGAAACATTTCAGGATTAAAGATAATCATGTTTTACTTTAAAGACATTATTCTTATTCCACAAAAGTACAAATGAATTTTGTACAAAACAAAACTCTTACATTACAAATAATGACAGTATGTCATCACTTATGTTACTCCCCTCAAAGCAACCATCCATTTAAGCCACAAAAAAAGCTACTTCAGTGCCCGCCCAGGAAACACCATCTGGTTACAACACTTCAGTTGCCTCTTTCAAGAAATGGTGGTCAGCTGGATCAGGCCACGGGCAGCCTGCAGCCACATGACACTTGCCCAATGCTTTTGTTTTTTCTTTCTTTCATATTTGTTCATCATTTACCTAGTTAGCAAGGTAGCACCAGGAAAAGACAAAGATAAGGCCTCATTCACTTGCATCCATTTTCTGGCTTTCATGTATAAATGAACCGACTAAAACCACATCTCCCTGTCCTTGGTCAGGCCTAGTGTACTTGCATCTCCTCCTTTTCCTCATATTTGTATTTCACAATGTTGCTAACATGAGTCACAGTTTCATATCACCCTTTGCAGATGATACTAGAATAATTATAAAAGTCACATCAGGAGAGGATGCTGATAGGCTTCAAAGAGATATGTATTATGCCCTTCACTTGGCCATTGAGAGCAACAAGCTTCTCAATGGGGTTAAGTATAAACTCCTCCACTGTGGTGAAAATGAAGAAATTAAAACCAATACAGGATACTGGATGGACACAGAGTGCCATACATGAACTTTCAGTAAGCACAATGGAACTGCATTTGCCTCCTCCATGAGGTTGGTGAGCTGGATCCTTCAGACTTTCAGGACTAGAAAAACCAGTGATCATACTTTTCAAGGCACTGATTTTCTCATGAATAGAACATTTCTTTGTTGTAATGCACCCTTCAAGACGAGCAAATTTGGAGAATTAGAAAACATTTAGAGATCTTTCATTGCCCACATTGTCATCGTATTTGAACTAAATTATTGGGAACAGCAGAAATCATTGAGCCTGTACTCCCTGGAGTACAGATGTTAGAGGTATATTGTCATTTATACTTGTACCTAGAAAATCCTGGAATGCATGGTCCCCAACATACGCTTGGATATACCTTTCTGTTGGTATGACAGGCATGAAAGACTAAGATACTAACATTGAAATAAAAAAGTTTGATATCCACAAAAAAGGAAGAACTCTTTAGCAATAATCAGAAACACCATGGGATGTGCAGTGGATAAGTTTAAGAGTGCCTAGGACAAATGTTTGCAAAGTGTGCTAAACCAGCCAAGCTGTAGGGGCTACTTAGGCCTGCAGACTGGCTTCCAACTGCTTTGTTGACCAGTGACCCACTCTATTAACCTAGGACCAGCCCAGGCTTTAGGGGTAGAGGACCCTCACCCTCACATTTACTTCACTCTTCACCCATCCATAAACAGATTAAACAGCCGTGGTGACATCACATTCTGTTGATGTTGACCCATCTTTACTTGGAACCAATTGCTGTACTCCCATCTCACTGGCACACATACCTTACTGATTCATAGCACCTTCCATTTTTCCTCTCTCTCAACTCAGTTATACACTTTTTCCAGTTCCACAAGTGCCACTTATCCTGCTCTTTCTCCAAGTATTTCTCAAACAAATTCTTTCGTACAAATTCCTGGTGCGCAAATCCTCTACCACTCCTGAGGACACATTGACTCTTTCCTGATCTATTACGGTATGCATGCCACCATTCTCTTAGTCACTTTTCTCCTATACAGTTTACCAGGTATGCGTAACAGATTTGTATGTCTATAATGTGACCATTTACATTTATTTCCCATGTTTTGTTAAAAGTGCTTGTATGCTCTTATCTGCCCCATGTAAATGGGAGAGATGTTACAAAGATTAGATTGATATTTAGCTCAATCCGTAAAAGAACTTGATGATTTTGGTAGAGGCAAGGGTCTGAACATATTGTCCACATATATTGTGTTATATTTTCAGATGGTCTGGAGTGCGTGACCACATGACGATGTACCATATGGCAATGCCTCCCCATATGGGGGGTCCCCATCCCCCCACTGTTCACTCCCCTCTATTTTCCTCCCCTATCCTTCCCCCACCAATGCCCCACAATTATGCCATGCATGCTTTTCCCCAAACTCATATACCTCACCCACCTCACTCAGGTCATCAGCCTCATTCCACTCACCAGTCCCACCCTGGCCACTCAACTTCAGCAGCAGCAGCAGCAGTTGCTGCTGCTACTAGTGTATCTCTACCGATAGGTTCTGGAAATTCTGCCATGCTAACCCACCCTTCACCTATGCTTTCTCAGCCTTCACCAGTATACCCACCACAAAGCTCTGTTTATGTCAATCCTTACCTTAGCCCACAGCTACCTCACACTCATACTCATTCCCATCCTCCTCACCAACACCCATCGAATGTGGTTTATGGGGTGCCTTCAGGTATGCCTGGAGGCCCGCCTCCTGGGATATTGCCATCCCAGCAGTCTAGCAGTCAGACAGCTTCCCCAGCACTGCCTTCAGGCCCAGTGATGTCAGTTGATGAAGAGCTGATGGAGGAAATGACTACTTTGCACCTTGGATATATTGAAACAGAAGATTCCCCTCACAAACTTGAACAACGAGAGAAACTGGAAAGTGAGTGAATCGTATATGTTTTAGTAGACTTGACCATCATAAATTCAATATTTAGCTGCTATATTTATATATTCACCCACCAAATTGTGTTGATATTAATACAAATTGTTTTCCCTTAATCCTGAAGGAGTGATAATGGAATATTTGGCAATCACTCCTCATTCCCGCAAGTTTATGTTCCACCAAACATCTGAGGTACTGGAGACCAGTATCAACACCATCAGTGATTTTAGTGCATATAGTGCAGCATGTGCATTTGATGCCCTGGCCCAGTATGCTGCTAACCTCATTACACAACCATGGAGAAGAGAATTTCGAGAGATTACGGTTAGTTTCTTAGGAAAGTGATATTTTTACTATAGTTTATTGCATCATTTGCACAAGACCCCATTGAACTTAAGGTGTTTTTATGGGACAGTATGATTACACTGGGTATGACCTCCACTTTCAGACAAATAGCTTTATTTTGTTAACATTTACTTTCTGTACTCTCATCCTGCTCACATCTCTAGGTTAACTAATTATTCAGTGCTGTTCCTCCTGTGATATGCTTGATAAAACATTATCTTTTTATGCTTCAGTTGATTTGTGTTTATACCTCCAAATGATTAACTTGATCAGAACAGGAGTGTGGTAGAATGATAGTTAATTTAGAGTTAAAGGGCTGGAAGGTTGCTGTAGTCATTTGCATTGGAGGAGGATGTTCAGAGGATGTTTGAACAAGGTAAATAGTCTCGGTGTAATACCATATTGAACAGGGAAAAACCACTGCTTATGATGGAGTTTGATATTTTGAGGAAATACAGGGACCTCTTGATTTATTCACATTTGATATAAGCCATTTTTAGAAGAATGGTTCATTCACTTTTTTTTTGTTATGTTGGCTTAAGATTCTGATAACACAGTCATCTTTGGGCTGACAGTACTATGATGTGGTATTGCCAGTGCTGTGCAAGAAGCACACGTATGCAGGGTGTGGAAAGGGGCTACAGTCACATAGTGCTATAGTATTTTGTGCTGCATTATATTGTATATTGTATGTGTTTTGCCTCTTGCTGACTATTTGTGATAGACGATGGAGGTGAATGCCAAGAATGGAGCATTAATCAGTGCAACTAAGACCTCATATTCCTGAAGTTTTATTATGGAGAGAATGGAACTCGTTCATTGATGACTACCTTCTTTAGTAATTCCTTCCTTTACGAACCTCTCCATCAGCACCAACAATTACTTTAAGAACAGCAGTTTGTTATTTTTCGTCTTTATTGATAGGATTAATTGTACAGTGTGCATTTTATAGTATTTTATATTTCCTGGTGTGTGTATACTCTAGTTATTCAGTGGTATGATATTTATTACTGTCTTAATAACGAAACCCCCAATCTCCACTACTAATGTTATTCGATTTATGCGACCATTTTAAAGAATGTTCTGTCACATAGATTCAGAGGTCTGTTTACTAAGAATAGCTCTGGAAAAGAAGAATTAAGAACAGATCAACATAGTAGAGGAATTTATGTGTTCACAGAGTTTTGGTGAATGAGAAGAAAAACTTGTGAAAGGGGCATGCTCGATGGATGAGGTAGTAGAGTAATGGCTCCTCCCATGACCCCTACAGATTTAAGGCATACTCCAATTACACTTTATTGTGTAACTGCCACCAGTGAGAGGTAGGGCTCAGGTGGTAGTGTATTGGTCCCTCTCAGTACCTCAGCTAACTCAAGGATTTTCCCATCTCCCACCCATGGAGCAACCCATTAGGTAGTGGGTTGTTGACAACAGCTTCCTAGGGTGGTACTACCGTCCTAGCTGAGGAGCTTTAAAGTAGTGTCTGGAACCATCTTAGGCTGTCCATATCAAGATTACTAGTCTTACTGTCTGTCTCATCAAAATGGGACTACTGGTCTCGTCCTACCATCTTCTTCTTACAGACACCATACACGTAGTAAAACCTTGCTTATTATTATTCCTTTTTTTTCATATAAGCACTTTTGTCAGTTCGTGTCCACTCTAACACTTATATGCATCACCATGATAGAGTCCGTCAGATCTTTGGCCTCTAGTCCCTGTCATCATGGGGTGCTAAGAATCTCGGGTGTTCTGCCTTACTTTACTGCCAGTGGCAGTAGTAGTAATGGCCCCTCCCATAACCTTTCTCTCTCTATTAGATCTTCATCTTTTTCTGTTCACTATGCCAACATTTGTGGTCTCTAGTAACCTGTCCTCAGTTGCACACCATCTGTTTAGTACCGCTCATAGTATCTTACTTTTGTCTGAGACTCAGTTGTCTGATGATGTTCTCTGGTTCTTTTTTCATATCTAACTATGACTTCCACTTACGAAACCAGTTCATAGGTGGTTATTTATTTATTTATTTTGCTTTGTCGCTGTCTCCCGCGTCAGCAATGTAGTGCAAGGAAACAGACGATAGAATTACCCAACCCACCCACATACACATGTATATACATACACGTCCACACACGCAAATATACATACCTATACATCTCAATGTATACATATATATACACACACAGACATATACATATATACACATGTACATAATTCATACAGTCTGCCTTTATTCATTCCCATCGCCACTCCGCCACACATGAAATAACAACCCCCTTCCCCCTCATGTGCGTGAGGTAGAGCTAGGAAAAGACAACAAAGGCCTCATTTGTTCACGCTCAGTCTCTAGCTGTCATGTGATAATGCACCGAAACCACAGCTCCCTTTCCACATCCAGGCCCCTTAGAACTTTCCATGGTTTACCCCAGACGCTTCACATGCCCTGATTCAATCCATTGACAGCACGTTGACCCCGGTATACCACATCGTTCCAATTCACTCTATTCCTTGCACACCTTTCACCCTCCTGCATGTTCAGGCCCCAATCACTCAAAATCTTTTTCACTCCATCTTTCCACCTCCAATTTGGTCTCCCCCTTCTCCTCGTTCCCTCCACCTCTGACACATATATCCTCTTTGTCAGTCTTTCCTCACTCATTCTCTCCATGTGACCAAACCACTTCAAAACACCCTCTTCTGCTCTCTCAACCACGCTCTTTTTATTACCACACAACTCTCTTACCCTATTATTACTTACTCGATCAAACCACCTCACACCACATGTTTTCCTCAAACATCTCATTTCCAGCATATCCACCCTCCTCCGCACAACTCTATCCATAGCCCACGCCTCCCAACCATACAACATTGTTGGAACCACTATTCCTTCAAACATACCCATTTTTGCTTTTCGAGATAATGTTCTTGACTTCCACTCATTCTTCAACGCTCCCAGAATTTTTTCCCCCTCCCCCACCCTATGATTCACTTCTGCTTCCATGGCTCCATCCACTGCCAAATCCACTCCCAGATATCTAAAGCACTTCACTTCCTCCAGTTTTTCTCCATTCAAACTTACCTCCCAATTGACTTGACCCTCAAGCCTACTGTACCTAATAACCTTGCTCTTATTCACATTTACTCTCAGCTTTCTTCTTTCACACACTTTACCAAACTCAGTCACCAGCTTCTGCAGTTTCTCACATAAATCAGCCACCAGTGCTGTATCATCAGCGAACAACAACAGACTCACTTCCCAAGCTCTCTCATCCACAACAGACTGCATACTTGCCCCTCTTTCCAAAATTCTTGCATTCACCTCCCTAACAACCCCATCCATAAACAAATTAAACAACCATGGAGACATTACACACCCCTGCCACAAACCTACATTCACTGAGAACCAATCACTTTCCTCTCTTCTTACACGTACACATGCCTTACATCCTCGATAAAAACTTTTCACTGCTTCTAACAACTTGCCTCCCACACCATGTATTCTTAATACCTTCCACAGAGCATCTCCATCAACTCTTATCATATGCCTTCTCCAGATCCATAAATGCTACATACAAATCCATTTGCTTTTCTAAGTATTTCTCACATACATCCTTCAAAGCAAACACCTGATCCACACATCCTCTACCACTTCTGAAACCACACTGCTCTTCCCCAATCTGATGCTCTGTACATGCCTTCACCCTCTCAGTCAATACCCTCCCATATAATTTCCCAGGAATACTCAACAAACTTATACCTATGTAATTTGAGCACTCACCTTTGTCCCCTTTGCCTTTGTACAATGGCACTATGCAAGCATTCCGCCAATCCTCAGGCACCTCACCATGAATCATCTTCTTCTTCATACTATTCGCCATTTCCCACATTAGCGAGGTAGCGTTAAGAACAGAGGACTGGGCCTTAGAGGGAAGATCCTCACCTGGCCCCCTTCTCTGTTCCTTCTTTTGGAAAGAAAAAAAAAAAGATTAATAGGGGAGGATTTCCAGCCCCCCGCTCCCTTCCCTTTTAGTCGCCTTCTACGACACGCAGGGAATACGTGGGAAGTATTCTTTCTCCCCTATCCCCATGAATCATACATATATTAAATAACCTTACCAACCAGTCAACAATACAGTCACCCCCTTTTTTAATAAATTCCACTGCAATACCATCCAAACCCGCTGCCTTGCTGGCTTTCATCTTCCACAAAGCTTTTACAACCTCTTCTTTGTTTACCAAATAATTTTCCCTAACTCTCTCACTTTGCACACCACCTCGACCAAAACACCCTATATCTGCCACTCTTATCATCAAACACATTCAACAAACCTTCTGAATACTCACTCCATCTCCTTTTCACATCACCACTACTTGTTATCACTTCCCCATTAGCCCCCTTCACTGAAGTTCCCATTTGTTCCCTTGTCGTACGCACTTTATTTCCCCTCTTTCCAAAACATCTTTTTATTCTCCCTAAAATTTAATGATACTCTCTCACCCCAACTCTCATTTGCCCTCTTTTTCACCTCTTGCACCTTTCTCTTGACCTCCTGCCTCTTTCTTTTATACATCTCCCACTGATTTTCATAATTTCCCTGCAAAAACTGTCCAAATGCCTCTCTCTTCTCTTTCACTAATAATCTTACTTCTTCATCCCACGACTCGCTACCCTTTCTAATCTGCCCAGCCCCCCACGCTTCTCATGCCACAAGCATCTTTTGCGCAAGCCATCACTGCTTCCCTAAATACATCCCATTCCTCCTTTGTTCTCACCTTTTTCCATTCTGCACTCAGCCTCTCCTGGTACTTCCTCACACAAGTCTCTTTCCCAAGCTCACTTACTCTCACCACTCTCTTCACCCCAACATTCTCTCTTCTTTTCTGAAAACCTCTACAAATCTTCACCTTTACCTCCACAAGATAATGATCAGACATCCCTCCAGTTGCACCTCTCAGCACATTAACATCTTTTGCGTGCCTATCAATTAACATGTAATCCAATAATGCTCTCTGGCTATCTCTCCTACTTACATACGTATACTTATGTATATCTCTTCTTTTTAAACCAGGTATTCTCAATCACCAGTCCTTTTTCAGCACATAAATCTACAAGCTCTTCACCATTTCCATTTACAACACTGAACACCCCATGTATACCAATTATTCCCTCAACTGCCACATTACTCACCTTTGCATTCAAATCACCCATCACTATAACCTGGTCTCGTGCATCAAAACCACTAACACACTCATTCAGCTGTTCCCAAAACACTTGCCTCTCTTGATCTTTCTTCTCATGCACATGTGCATATGCACCAATAATCACCTATCTCTCTCCATCAACTTTCAGTTTTACCCATGTCAATCTAGAGTTTACTTTCTTACACTCTGTCACACTCCCACCACTCCTGTTTCAGGAGTAGTGCTACTCCTTCCCTTGCTCTTGTCCTCTCACTAACCCCTGACTTTACTCCCAAGACATTCCCAAACCACTCTTCCCCTTTACCCTTGAGCTTCGTTTCACTCAGAGCCAAAACATCCAGGTTCCTTTCATCAAACATAATACCTATCTCTCCTTTTAACTCATCTTGGTTACATCCACACACATTTAGACACCCCAATCTGAGCCATCGAGGAGGATGAGCACTCCCCGCGTGACTCCTCCTTCTGTTTCCCCCTTTTAGAAAGTTAAAATACAAGGAGGGGAGGGTTTCTAGACCCCCGCTCCCGTCTCCTTTAGTCGCCTTCTACGTCACGTGAGGAATGCGTGGGAAGTATTCTTTCTCCCCTATCCCCAGGGATAAGGTGGTGTTTATGCTTATTCCAACATCAACACATCTGTTGCATGCCTCAAGGACCTTGAGTCTCCAAACTTTGTTCAGCATAGGAGGGAAGAGTACAAAATATGTAAGTGGAATGTTAAGAAGCTGGTAGAGGAAAGCAAAGAAAGAGTAGATGAAGATTTTGGAAGAAAGTTAAGTGAAAAGTTTCAGGATAATAGAAACTCTACTGGAAGGAGGTAAAAAAGTAAAGAGGTGGATGTAAGAATGGAAGTTTTGATGTGATAAGTAGGAAAGGGGAATTGCTGAATCAAAAGGAGGAAGTGAAAGGAAGATGGAAAGAGTATTTTGAAAAACTGATGAATGTGGGAGAAGGTTAGGCAGCAGTTGTTACATGCATGGATATGGAGGAGGGAAGGAAGGGGATACAAGTGCAGAGGCCTACAGCTAAGAGGGAGGTAAGAAGGGCAATAATGATGATGAAGATAGGAAAGGCACGTGGAGTGGATGGGATTATGGCTGAAATGCTGAAGTATGAAGGAGAAAGTGTGATAGAGGGGATGCATCTTTTATGTAATTTAGCATGGAAATAGAAGGTTGTGCCTGAGGATTGGGTGAAAACTATTATTGTTCCTTTATTCAAAGAAAAGGTTGTAAGAATGTATGTAGCAATTGACAGAGTGATGGAAGTGATTGAATGCAGAATAAGTGAAGAACTAGGAGGTTTTAGGAAAGGTAGTAGGGAGTATGTGGATCAGATTTTTGTAATAAAGATGACTGTGGAAAAGTATTTAGGGAAAGGTAAGAAGTTGTATGCATCTTGTATGGATCTGGAGAAAGCTTTTGACACAGTCAAGTGGAATGCATTGTGGGATGTGTTAAGGATACATGGTATGGGGTGAAAACTGTTGGATGGTGAAAACTGTTGGATGGTGTAAAAGCCTTCTGTAGAGGAGCAAATGCATGTGTAAAAGTGGATGGAGAGTTGAGCAAAAGTTTTGGGATACATGTAGGTGTGAGGCAGGGATGTGTAATGTAATTTTGGCTTTTTAATACATATATGAATGGAGATTTAAGAGGGATGAAAGCAAAACTAAGGAAAAGGGGTGCAGAGATGGAGTTTGGCAGAGATAAGGTGGCTAGTGGCATGCCTGGTTGCGGATGATAATGTGTTATTTGCGAAGATTGAAGAGGAGTTGCAGAAGATTGTAAGCGTGTTTTATGATGTGGGTAAGCATTGGATATTGAAGGTAAATGCAAGTAAAAGTAAAGTGATAGTGTATGAAAGGAAACGAAGTGAAAGTATAGATTTGTAAAACCATATAGAGTGAAAGAAGAAAGTGTATGATATTGTGCTTTGGATAAGGGGGGGGAAATACTAGTTGAAGTGAGGGAATTTAAGTATCTAGGAGCTGTCTTGGGTAAGTATGGTGATATGAAAGGAGAGATAAGGGAGAGAGCAGTAAGGGTAGAAGAGTCATTGGGTTCCTTAATAGAATTATGAAGGGTAAAGGTGTAAGTATGGAAGTGAAGAGAGGATTAAGGGATAGCGTTGTCCTCCCTACCCTGACTATGCAGCCAAAACATAGATGTGCAGTGAGGCAAAGATGTGGTATGGCAAAGAATGCAAAGGGTGTGGATTGTGGGGTGGTAGAATGGATGAAACGTGATACTTTGAGGTGGTTTGGGCATGTCGAAAGAATGCAAGACTGGGAATTTACATGGAGAGTGTATGATAGTACAATTAAATGGGTTGGTGTGAATGGAAGACCACCTTTAATGTGGGCTAATAGGGTGGTGGAATACTGAAAGGAGAGAAACATAGAGGAAGAATGCATGGAATGGTGTATGCAAAGGAGGCATATAAGGACAGGGATAAGTGGAGTCTCTTTTTGCCATGACCACCCCTTGATGGGAGTCCCTGTAGGGAACTGATGTCAGAGTTATAGATAGATAGATGAATCGATAGATAGATGGTCTGTCTTCCTACTTCCACACTTTTTCTGTGTTTTGCCTCTTACTCTCCTAATTATACAAATTTATATCCTTTTTGAACTATCTAAACTCCTGCCATGAGACTATGACATCCTCTCACCCGCAAGCCGAGATCCTCTGCTTCAGGGATTTCAACATTTACCATAAGGAATGGTTGAATGCCTACCATATGGATGGTGGAGGAATTAAAGCCCTCACATTCTCCATTCTCAATGATTTAGAGCAAATTATATCCCACCCTACCCATATTCTTGACCTCTTTGACCAATATTCTAATATTCCGGATATGTTTTTCTCCCTAGTCCATCCTGCTGTAAATGCACAATCTCACCCCCAGTTGGTTCATCTAATTACACACTCATAAATGTATCTATTCTAATGGCACCTCCCCCTCCATCAGCCCCTTCTAAGCATAGATACTGACACCTTTACCAAGCTGACTAGAATTACTTGTGTCACTTCTTTTCTGACTTTCCATGGATGAATTACTGTCTCTTATGTGGTGATGCTTGTCTCCACCAAACACATAGCAGAGATTATTCTTGTGGGAATATTTTTTTTATTTTTTTATTATACTTTGTCGCTGTCTCCCGCGTTTGCGAGGTAGCGCAAGGAAACAGACGAAAGAAATGGCCCAACCCCCCCCATACACATGTATATACACACGTCCACACACACAACTATACATACCTACACAGCTCTCCATGGTTTACCCCAGACGCTTCACATGCCTTGATTCAATCCACTGACAGCACGTCAACCCCGGTACACCACATCGCTCCAATTCACTCTATTCCTTGCCCTCCTTTCACCCTCCTGCATGTTCAGGCCCCGATCACACAAAATCTTTTTCACTCCATCTTTCCACCTCCAATTTGGTCTCCCTCTTCTCCTCGTTCCCTCCACCTCCGACACATATATCCTCTTGGTCAATCTTTCCTCACTCATTCTCTCCATGTGCCCAAACCACTTCAAAACACCCTCTTCTGCTCTCTCAACCACGCTCTTTTTATTTCCACACATCTCTCTTACCCTTACGTTACTCACTCGATCAAACCACCTCACACCACACATTGTCCTCAAACATCTCATTTCCAGCACATCCATCCTCCTGCGCACAACTCTATCCATAGCCCACGCCTCGCAACCATACAACATTGTTGGAACTACTATTCCTTCAAACATACCCATTTTTGCTTTCCGAGATAATGTTCTCGACTTCCACACATTCTTCAAGGCCCCCAGAATTTTCGCCCCCTCCCCCACCCTATGATCCACTTCCGCTTCCATGGTTCCATCCGCTGCCAGATCCACTCCCAGATATCTAAAACACTTCACTTCCTCCAGTTTTTCTCCATTTAAACTCACCTCCCAATTGACTTGACCCTCAACCCTACTGTACCTAATAACCTTGCTCTTATTCACATTTACTCTTAACTTTCTTCTTCCACACACTTTACCAAACTCAGTCACCAGCTTCTGCAGTTTCTCACATGAATCAGCCACCAGCGCTGTATCATCAGCGAACAACAACTGACTCACTTCCCAAGCTCTCTCATCCCCAACAGACTTCATACTTGCCCCTCTTTCCAAAACTCTTGCATTGGCCTTTGTTGTATTTTCCTAACGCTACCTCGCGCACATGCGGGGGGAGGGGGCTGTTATTTCATGTGTGGCGGGGTTGCGATGGCAATGAATAGAGGCATACAGTATGAATTATGCACATGTATATATATGTATATGTCTGTGTGTGTATATATATGTATACGTTGAGATGTATAGGTATGTATATTTGCGTGTGTGGACGTGTATGTATATACATGTGTATGTGGGTGGGTTGGGCCATTCTTTCGTCTGTTTCCTTGCGCTACCTCGCTAACGCGGGAGACAGAAACAAAGTGAAATAGATAAATGAATAAAGAATAAAGAAAGTAATAAGGGGTGTATGAGAGACTTGGTATTACAGGGAATGCAAAGGGAATGAATTGTGGAGTTGTAGAGTGAAAGCTATTGTTCCTTTATTCAAAGGAAAAAGCGCTGAGGATGTTTGTAGCAATTATGGGGAATAAGTTTTAAGTATACCACAAAAACTGTATGAAGGAGTGTTGACTGATATTGACAGTAGTGTGTGAATACAAAATAGATGAGGAGCAATAGGATTTTAGTTAAGGTAGGGATGGGTGGATTGTTGCAAGAATGATAATTTAAAAGTACCTAGCAAAAGGTGATAAGCAGTATGCAGCTTTTATGAATGTGTAGAGTGTATGACAAAGTCAAGGGGAATGCTTTATGGGATGTGTTAAGGGTATATAGGGTAGGGGGATAACTGTTGGATGGGTTGGAAGCCTTCTGTAGTGCATGAATAAGAGTGGATGGAGAGATGAACAAAAGTTTCAGTACACATGTGGGTATGAAGCAGGGCTGTGATGTTACTGTGGCTTTGTGACATATTTATGGATGGAGTGATATCCGAGATGAAAGCAAAACTATGGAAAGGGGATGCAGAGATGCAGTGTGGTGGTGAGGTATGGTGGCCAATGAAAAATATGCTTGTTGATGACACTATTGTTTGTGGAGGGTAAAAATGAGTTACAGAAGGTTGTATGTGTGTTTTATGATGTGTTTAAGTGTAGGTGATTGAAGGTAAATGCAAGTAAAAGTAAAGTAATGGTGTTTGAAAGGAAACAGTGAAAGTATAGATTTTGCAAAGCCCTTTAGTGTGAGAGAAGAAAGTGTGTTATATGTACATATGAGGGAGAAAGGATGCGAGAGTTAACAGAATTTAAGTATTTGGGAGCTATCTTGGATAAGTTTGGTGATATGGGGGTAGAGATAAGGGAGAGAATAGTACAGAGTAGAAGAGTCAGTAAGTCCCTTAATAGAATATTGAAGAGTAGTGAAAGTATGGAAGTGAAGAAAGGAGTAAGGGATACCACAATCCTCTTGAAACGTGGACATGGAATGAGTCACGGGTCAAGAATCCAGACTGTGGAAACGAGTTGTTTAAGAGGAGCATGTGGTATGACTAGATGGAATGAAGCTTTTTTTTAAGTAATGAGGGAGAGCATGAGAGATTTAGTGTGGCAGAGAATGCAAAGGGAATGAATTGAGTGGGAGAATGAAAGCTATTATTGTTCCTTTATTTAAAGGAAGAGGTGCCTTGGGTGTACGTATTAGATATAAGGGAATAAGTCTGTTAAGTCTACCTGAAAATCATGGGGAAGGGTGTTGATTGATTGATTGATTGGTGGAAGTAATTGAATGCAAAATAAGTGAGGAGCAATAGGGATTTAGGAAAGGAAGAGGATGTGTGGATCAGAGTTTTGTGGCGAGAATGACTTTCGAAAAGTATCTAGTGAAAGATAAGAATATGTATGCTGCTTTTATGGATCTGATGAAAGCTTATGACAGATTCGAGTGAATTACTTTATGGAATATGTATCGGGTATATGGGTGAGAGAGAGAACTGTAGGATGGTGTGCAAATCTACAAAAGGGAAAAGGCATATGAAAGAGTGGATGAAGAGTTGAGTGAAAGATTCTGTATACATGTGAATATGAGGCAAGGTTATGTGATGACATTGCAGCTTTTTAACGTGTAAGTGGATCAAGTGGTAAAAGATATGACAGTAAAACTAGTGAAGAGGTATGTAGAGATGGAATGTGATGGTGAGGTATGGTGGCTAGTGACAAGCCTGTATGCAGATGATACTATGTTGTGTGTTAAGAGTGAAGAGGAGTTACAGAAGGTTGTATGATTTATGATGTGTATAAGTGTAAGTGATTGAAAGTATATGTAATTAAGAGTAAAGTAATGTTATTTGAAGGGAAACAGTGTTAAAATGTAGATTTTTCAAAGCCGTATAGAGTGAGAGAAGAAAGTGTTCTAAACTATGTTACAGGTAATGGGAGAGAAATAATGGGAGAGGTGACAGTCTTTAATTATTTAGGAGCTGTCTTAGGTAAGTTTGACGATATATGTACACCAACAGAGGGATTTGAACCCTGGGTAGGGCACCTGGCTGCCTTGGCCACATGGAGGTTCAAAGACACACACACTAGACTTCTAGTGTTTTTTCATGTGTCCCAACTCTTCTTGGTGGATGTAGCATGGATTTTGATATCACATGGCTTCGATGGTGTGATGAATATGTTGATGGACAGACAAATATATATACACCAACAGAGGGATTCAAACCCTGGGTAGGATGCCTGGCTACCCCAGCCACACGGAGGTTAAAAGACACACTCACTAGACCGTGTTTTTATGTGTATCCCAACTTCATCTCGGTGGGGGTAACAAGGACTTTAATCCTACACAACTCAGATGGTGTGTCAAATATGTTGATGGCCAACAGGGTTAAAATCTCTCTATTGGTGTATATGCATTTGTCTGTCCATTGACATATTTGTCACACCATCGGAGCCATGTGAGACTGAAGTCCATGCTACCCCCACCGAGATAAGGTTTGGACACACGTAAAAACTCTAGAAGTCTTGTGTGTGTGTGTGTGTGTGTGTGTGTGTGTGTGTGTGTGTGTGTGTGTGTGTGTCTTTTAACCTCCGTGTAGCTGAGGCAACCAGGCACCCTACCCAAGGTTCAAGTCCCTCTGTTGGTGTATATACATATTTCTGTCCATTGACATGCTTGGTGACATGAAAGGAGAAATAAGGTAGAGAGTAGTACAGGATAGAAGAGTCATTGGGTCTCTTGATATGATAATGAAAAGTAGGGATGTAAGTATGGAAGTGAAGAAACAATTAAAGGACAGCATGGCCCCCCTGACCCTGACCTATGTAGTTAGAGCATGGACATAAGATGAGCCGCAGAGGTCTAAAATTCAGGCTGTGGTTATGAGCTGTTTAAGAAGAGCACGTGGTATGACTAGGTTGAATGAAGGAAATAATGAGAAGTGTATGAGAGAGTTGGTCTGGCAGGGAATACAAAGAGAATGAATTACGGAGTGGAAGAATGGGGTGAAACATAATACTTTGAGGTGGTTTGGGTGTATGGAAAGAATGTAAGATAGGGAGTTTACTAGGAGAGAGTATGATGGTATGATTAAAGGGGCTAGTGTAAGAGGAAGACCACGTGTGATGTGGGGAAATAGAGTGGAAAAGTACAGAAGAGAGAGAACTGGGGAAGAATGCATCGAATGGTGTTTGCTGGAGAGGCATGTAAGGACAAGGATAAGTTGAGACTCTTTGCTGTAGCCACCCCTTGACGGGAGTTCCTGGAGGGAATGGGCATCAGAGATATAGATAGATAAGAAAGAGTGGATGAAACTTAATACTCTGAGGTGGTTTCGGCATGTAGATAGAATGCAAGATGAGGAGTTTACAAGGAGAATGTATGATAGTACAATTGAAAGTACAATTGAAAGGGTTGCTTTGAGTGGAAGACCATCTATGACATTGGGAATTAGAGTGGAAGAGCACTGGAGGGAGGGAAATGGTAGAAGAATGCATGGAAAGGTGTATGTGAGGGAGTCATGTAAGGACAGGGATTTGTGGGGACACTCTTGCCTTGGCTACTCACTTGATGGAGTTCCTGGGGGGAACAAGTGTCAGAGAGATACATAGATCACAGAATTTTTTTTGTGAACCAAGCCATTTCCAGTGTTCTGCAGGAAAATGATCTCTCCCCAATGTACTGTACTTTTGTCCCTCTTATTCATAATTCTAAAACCTGACTTTGATGCAAACATGATTCACAGTTTCTTGTCAGTAGAAGACCCTTATAGGCTAAAAAGAGACATAAACAAAGTCTCCTTCTGGAGCACTTAAAACAAAAAGTTTTTGAATAGGGATAAGTCTCAGCTGCTCAGATATAAGAAAAATTGTTAAATCAGGAACAGCAGTGTCATATCTTGATTGAATAGCATGAAAAGATGGCAGAGTAATAATGTCTGATAATCTTACCCTAAGGGAACAGAACAAAGCAACAGTTACCTCATCCAGAATGATTATAGGATAGATCCTTTGGACTTTCAAAACAAAGGAAGAAAAGCCAATGATGGTACTCTTCAAGATGCTAATTCTCACAATGCAGTTGAAAATGCAGAATTATAAAGTGTTCAGAGAACTTTCATAGCCCATAATGAGATGGTAAAGAATTGAATTACTGGTAATGGCTGAAATCACTAAGACTGTACTCTCTGGGAGAGATATATCAACATCTACACATTGAAGATATAAAGGCGTTGTCCCAAGCCTGCACTTGGATTGAAATTCCAAATGGCATGATGGGTGTGGAAGAATGAAATACAGACTAAAATACTACCTCTAGAATCAAAAGGTGTGATGTGTATAAAAAGAGAAAACTCCTTAAACGTCCAGGGTCCGAGATTCTTCAACACATTGCTTGCAGCCATGAGAAACAATACGGTATGCACAGTAGACAACTTTAAGAAGGGTTTGAAGAACAAGGCAGCCAGATTGTGGTGATTACATGGACCAATGAGCCTTAGCTTCCAACAGCTTGGTGAACCAGTGACTCCACTCAGCTATCTGGACCCAGCCTGGACTCTCAAGGTAAAAACCTGAGAGGCTACTCCAGGTAAGTGATACACAATGAATTGAAAATAAATGATTGAATTGGTAAGTGATAAACATTATAGATGAAACTGTATTGATGGAAAATAATGAAAGAATATTCCTCCGTCTTCATTAGATATGATGAAGAAAATAGAAGAATAGTCTATTTATTAGCCACAGTCACAGAAACAGAAATGGCCATTATAAGTAGTCTTACTATTTGCAAAATCTAGTGAAGATCTGGAAATAGCAAATCTGATAAGATGCTATAAATTTTTTTTTTTTTTTTTTTTTTTTTATACTTTGTCGCTGTCTCCCGCGTTTGCGAGGTAGCGCAAGGAAACAGACGAAAGAAATGGCCCAACCCTCCCCATACACATGTACATACACACGTCCACACACGCAAATATACATACCTACACAGCTTTCCATGGTTTACCCCGGACGCTTCACATGCCTTGATTCAATCCACTGACAGCACGTCAACCCCTGTATACCACATCGCTCCAATTCACTCTATTCCTTGCCCTCCTTTCACCCTCCTGCATGTTCAGGCCCCGATCACACAAAATCCTCTTCACTCCATCTTTCCACCTCCAATTTGGTCTCCCTCTTCTCCTCGTTCCCTCCACCTCCGACACATATATCCTCTTGGTCAATCTTTCCTCACTCATTCTCTCCATGTGCCCAAACCATTTCAAAACACCCTCTTCTGCTCTCTCAACCACGCTCTTTTTATTTCCACACATCTCTCTCACCCTTACGTTACTTACTCGATCAAACCACCTCACACCACACATTGTCCTCAAACATCTCATTTCCAGCACATCCATCCTCCTGCGCACAACTCTATCCATAGCCCACGCCTCGCAACCATACAACATTGTTGGAACTACTATTCCTTCAAACATACCCATTTTTGCTTTCCGGGATAATGTTCTCGACTTCCACACATTTTTCAAGGCTCCCAAAATTTTCGCCCCCTCCCCCACCCTATGATCCACTTCCGCTTCCATGGTTCCATCCGCTGACAGATCCACTCCCAGATATCTAAAACACTTCACTTCCTCCAGTTTTTCTCCATTCAAACTCACCTCCCAATTGACTTGACCCTCAACCCTACTGTACCTAATAACCTTGCTCTTATTCACATTTACTCTTAACTTTCTTCTTCCACACACTTTACCAAACTCCGTCACCAGCTTCTGCAGTTTCTCACATGAATCCGCCACCAGCGCTGTATCATCAGCGAACAACAACTGACTCACTTCCCAAGCTCTCTCATCCCCAACAGACTTCATACTTGCCCCTCTTTCCAAGACTCTTGCATTTACCTCCCTAACAACCCCATCCATAAACAAATTAAACAACCATGGAGACATCACACACCCCTGCCGCAAACCTACATTCACTGAGAACCAATCACTTTCCTCTCTTCCTACACGTACACATGCCTTACATCCTCGATAAAAACTTTTCACTGCTTCTAACAACTTGCCTCCCACACCATATATTCTTAATACCTTCCACAGAGCATCTCTATCAACTCTATCATATGCCTTCTCCAGATCCATAAATGCTACATACAAATCCATTTGCTTTTCTAAGTATTTCTCACATACATTCTTCAAATTTAAGAGTGATATAAAACACAAATGATCAGGAGTAAAAAGTTAAACGGCTTTATCTGAAAAAGGCATTCAAGCTTACCAGCCATAAGGCAAAAATTCCTGCCTAATTAAATCCTCAAAAACAGAGACAAATTGTAGACATGAGCTTTTCCACTTGATCTGTAGAAATCTGATTTTTTTTTAAGTGTTCATGAGATTTTAGCAGATTTGATGTTAAAGTAAGCATTATGTATGTGGAATAATTAACTGTGGAGTATGGCTGGTTACTTCTGAATGTAATGAATGGCTGCCAACTTTATTACAGTATGAAGTTTTGTCACTATTTTCATCCCTTACACCCTCCCTAGGTAAACCCTTAGTCATATCTGGAATTTAGCTCATATTGTGCTACAAAACATCTAAAAACAAAAGTTTTCCATATGACTACAACAGCTCTTAGACCCTCAGCCCACAAGTGTGTGATTCCTTTTTTTTTGTACTTGATTGCTGAATTTGTGAGGTAATGCCATGAACAGACAAAGAAAGGCCACATCCACTCACATTAATTTTCTAGTTGTCATGTATAATGCACTGAAACCACAGCTCCCCATCCACAACCACGCCCCACAGACATTTCCATGGTTTACCCCAGACACTGGTTCAATCCACTGACAGCACCTTGATCCCAGTATCCCACATCTTTCCAACTCACTCTACCCATTGCTTGCCTTTCACCCTACTGCATGTTCAGGCCCCATTTTTTAAAATCTTCATTCCATCCTTCTGTGTCCAGTGTGGTCTACCTGTTCTCCTCGTTCCCTTCACTTACATCTGTCTATCTCTATCTATGATGCCTGGAACTCCCTCATGGGGATTGCCACTGCAATAGTCCTCATAAATGGTGAACTCCAGTGCCACTTCTTAGCCTTTAGTGCCTCACCCTTAACAGGCCACTGGCAGAGGGCAACTCTAGTGCAGTGTTTGCAAACGGCTCTTACCTGATGTTTGTACTTCTACTTACTTCTCAATATTTCTACCCAATGCTCCTGCCAAAATGTTCCTGACATACTACTTCTATCTACTACTGTTACCATTTTGCCAAAAGGCAATGCTAGCACATAGTGCTCAGTTTAGGAAAATCTAGATTTACAAAGAATGAGCTGTCTGAGTTAAGTGTTAAATATAACCTGAAGAGATTATATGTTTGTGGACACAGTGCCAGTAGTCCATGTTTAGGTGAGGCAGAAAGAAAGGACAGCTACCTTTGTCAGAGGAGAGCAGCTTGATAACCACTGAGGTGCTGCCTCACTGTGCAGCTGTTGCTAACTTTCTGATACCCAGACAGGTAGTACTGGTAATATACCTTCCTGGTCATTGGCTGCCTACGAACTACTGCCTACTGACACATAAATCCACTTTGTCAGACATTCCTCACTCATTCTCTTCATATGTCCAAACCATTTTAGCACACCATCTTCAGCTCTCCCACTCACACTTTTTCCTTTGCCAACATCTGTCTTACCCTTTCATTATTTAATCAAACAACCTCACAGCACATATTGTCCTCATACATTTCACATCCATCACATCCACCCTCCTCCACACAGCCTTGCCTATAGCCCATCCTTTGCATCCATATAATGTTGGAACAACTATACCTTCAAACATACCCATTTTTGCTGTCCCAAATAACATTTTCTTTCCACATTCTTCACCACTCCCAGAACCTTCACCCCCTCACCCACCCTGTAGCTCACTTCCTCTTCCATGGTTCCATTTGCTGCTAAGTTCACTGCCAGGTTTCTAAGACATTTCACTTCCTCAAGTTTTCTCCTTTCAAACTCACACGCCAGCTAACCTGTCCCTTAACCCTGGTAAACATGATAGCCATGTTTTTTTTTACATTTACTCTAACTCATTTCACATGCTCTTCCAGACTTAGTTACTAGTTTCTGCAGTTTCTCATTTAAATCCACTGCCAGTGTTGTATCATCAGCAAACAACAAATGACTTCATTTCCCCTGCCATCTCCTCTCAGACTCCATACTTACCTCTCTTTCCAAGAATCTTGCATTTACCTCCCACACCACCCCATCCATAAACAAATTAAACAATCATGGTGATATCACACACCCCTTCCACAGACCAACCTTCATGTGGAACCTTTCACTCTCCTCTCCTCTGACTCATACACATGCCTTACACCCTAGATAAGAAGTTCTTGATGCTTCTAGCAGCTTTCCTCCCACACCTTATATTCTCAAGACCTCCCACAAGGCATTTCTATCAACCCTATTATATACATTCTCCAGGTAAATAAATGCCATATATAAATCCATCTTTTTTCTAAGTATTTTTTGAACACATTCTTTAAAGCAAACATTTAATCTACACTTTCTTTACCACTTTTGTAACCATACTGCTCCTCCATAACCTGATGCTCTTTATGTGCCTTCACCCTGTCAGTCGCTACCCTCTCATACAACTTACCAGCTACACTAAAAAATACTTGTACCTCTGTTGTTTGAACACTCTTATCCCCTTTGGCTTTATACATTTGCACTATACATGCATTCTGCCAGTCCTTAGACACTTTAACATGAACCATGCATACATTGAAAATACTTACAGCCAGTCAACAACACAGTCACCTCCCTTTCTTAATGATTTTAACTGTAATACCACCCACTCCAACCTTGCCACATTTTATCTTGCATACGGCTTTCACCACCTCTTTTCGCTTCACCAAATCACTCTCTCACTGCATACCAACCCTACACAAACACTGTACATCTGCCACCCGATCATCAGATACATTCAACTGTCCTTCAGAATACTCACTCCATCTCCTTACTTCATCACTGTCTGTTACCATTTCCCGTTTTGCTCTCCTTCCCTGATGTTCCTATTTATTCTCTTGTTTTTCACACTTTATTAACCTCTTTCCAGAATTCGTAAAATCTACTGATACTCACTCATCCCAACTCTCATTTGCCCTCCTTTTTAAACTCTACAACCTCTCTTGACCTGCTTTTTTCTCATACAACCCCCAATCTTCTGCATTCTTTCCTCTTAAGCACTGCTGAAACATCTCTCTTTTCTGTTCCACTAGCAACTTTACTTCTTCATCCCACCACTCACTACCCATTCTAATCTGCCTGCCTTCCACCTTTCACATGCTGGCACTGCTTCCTTAAATACTTATCATTCCTCACCCACTCCCCTTACTTCATTTACTCTTACCTTTTGCCATCCTACCCTCAATCTCTCTTGGTACTTCTTCATTCAAGTTTCTTTTCCAAGCTCACTTAATCTCGCCACTCTCTTCTCACAAACATTTTTTCTCCTTTTTTTAAAAGCTCAATAGATCTTCTCCCTTTTCTCCACAAGATATTGATCAGACATCCCACCAGCTGCCTCTCTGAATCCCTCACTTTTTTTTTTTTTCATGTTGAAGGCTCTAGTCACCAGCTGCCTCTCTGAATCCCCAACTTTTTTTTTCATGTTGAAGGCTCTAGTCAAAGACAGACGTCCACATCAAGGCCAGGCCATAACTGAACTATGTGAGATGATATTGAAAGGTAAAAAGAAGAGATGGGACAGTATTTACGAATTTTGGAGGAATTGAAAAACTTGCCTTTTTAGAATGTGCCAGGTTATATTTATAAAGACATGAGAGATTATATATGTCCAAAGTTTCGAGGTGTTGAGAAACAGTTCTTTATATGGCTCACCTTTGAGTTGCCAGTGGCCAGAATGTAATCATATGATGCAACGGCTTGATGAGCATTGCTTGGGCTAGTTAGTGGTGGGGCATACAAGCAGCCAGCTGTTGGTACGAAATCCAAAGTAATACTTATTGAAGAGGGAAAGTGAACCAACATTGTGGCATGGGGCAAGTGGGTTAGGCTTTGAAGTTAGCATGAGCGAGTTTATAAGTCAGACCTTTTTTTGACTCAACTGTGTTAAGTAGAACCATCCCAGATGTGAGAGTAGTACTCCATAGAAAGACAGATCAATCCTTTGTATAAACAAAGCAACTGTATAGAAGAAATTTGACATCTAAACAGGACCCCCAGTTACTTAAGAGGCAGACTTAGCTATTTCCATCATGTGAAGTTTCCAAGAAAGAATGGATGTTAGAGCAATATGAAGTATGTTCATTGAGTCATAAGGTGGAATTACAGAACCGCCAAACTTAAACTTAACCAGATATTGTATAGCCCACTGATATACCCTGTCCAAGTTTAAGTTTACTGAAGAAGTTGTGTCAAGACAAGATGGAGATTGAGTGAGAGAAAAAGGAGTAGAATTGAAGGATGTGGAGGAATGCAGTTTTTAGTCATCAGCATATGAGTGCATTTGGTTACTTTTGGAAGTGAGGAAAATCATTGATAAAAAAGGAGTGACAGTCTAGGGGACAGGACAGAACCTAGAGTGACACTACTGTCAATGGAGAAAACAGGAAGTCTGATCCATCAACATCCATGTAGATAGATCAGACAAAGAGGAAGCTAGATATGAGTCAGCAAATTGAGTGAGGGAAGCCAAAGGAGGGAGCTTAGAGATGAGACCCTGATGCCACACCTTGTCAAAAGCTTTGGATATGTCAAGGGCAACTGCATGGGATTTCCAAAAATCTTTTAGGGGTGATGGCCAAACATTAGTAAGATAGGAAAGAATATTATCAGTGGATCTTGCCTTATGGAAGCCATATTGGTGATTAGAGAGAAGACTTTGGATTGAAGATGTTTAGGGATATAGGAGTTGAGGAGTGATTCAAAGATTTTGGAAGTGATAGATGCCACAGCAAGAGGGTGATAGTTAAATTGGTTAGAATGGTCACCCTTAGGGGTGGGATGCACCACCCGTGCATGATTCCAAGAAGAATGAAAAGATTGGCTTTTAACAAAAATGGAACAGACAAGCAAGCACAGGTGCAAGTTTAGAGGCACTCTTTCTCTACATTGGGATGGATGCAATAAGGACTATAAGATTTGCTTGTATCCACAGAGAGAAATGCTTTTTGGACTGTCTGAACAGAGATTACAGTAAGTGGCGTAGGATTAGTAAGAGGAGCACCAGGGGTTGACAGAATGTTCGATTCATCCAAGGTGGGGTTGGAGGAGGAATGGGAACCATAGAGAGTTGCTTTGTGTACAGGAAAGACAGTTATTGTACTGTCAGAATGGAAAGGTGAAGGAAAGGTAGAGCTACAGAATCTTTTAGTTGTGCTCTTAGCTAAAGATCAGAAAGATATATCAGTGGATGACGAGGAGAGGTTTTCACCCATTCTTTGAATAAAGAGATGCTTTGCCTCATATATAATGTACTTGCAACAATTATGAGCAATGATAACTACTGTACTACTGTATGGGAGGCAGAGGAAAGAGTTTTTCTAAGCATAATATGCCTAATCCCTTGCCTGAATGGCCTCAAAACATGGACAGATGAGCCATGGATTTGAAAAAGAGTTTGTCTTGGAGGAAGAGGAGATAGATGCTTCCATTCATGCAACAGTATACCCTGATGTGTGTTTAGCAGAGGTTGAAGCATCACCATACAAGACAGTAATTTACTTTAGGAAGGTCAGAAAAGAATTTTCATAAGTTGTTCCAGTCATCTGTGTTAAGGTGCCAATATTTATGCTTTGAAGTGGCTGCTGGAGGGAGAGGTACCATTAGAATTGATAACATTTGTGAGAGTGTGATCAAATGAGCCAGTTGGGGTGAGAATGTGAAGTTACAGTGGTAAACAGATCCAGAATATTAAGAGAGTGGTCCCAGCAGTCAGGAAATAGTTTGCTCGGGATCATTGAGAATGGAGAATGTGAAGGCATCAATCCCCTCACCATACATATGGGAGGAATTCAGCCATTCCCTATGGGGATCATTTAAGTAGAGGATCTTAGCTTGTGGGTGAGGGGATGTCAGTCTTATGGCAGAATTTTAGATAGTTGAAGAAAGATGTAAAACTTTTAGAATTAGGAGAGCATTGGGCAAAACAGAGGGAAAGTTTGGTAGTTGGGGGATAGACCTTGAGCCACACAACACTAAGATTTGGGGACTCAAGGTCCTTGAGACATACAACAGTTGTATTGATGTTGGAATAAGTGAAGACACTACCTTTGAATTGGATTTGTAAGTGAAGATTATAGTTGGATATGTAAAGGGGGCTGGTGAGAACAGCATTAGACAACTGGGTCTCAGAGAGAAGTAGAATATTAGGAGAGGTTCTGAACAGATGTTGTTCAACAGAAGAGAGGTTACTAGAGAGACCACGAATGTTAGTACAGTGAGTAGAAAAAGATGGTCTGTCAGACAGGGAAGCGTCATGGGAGAGGCTTGTAGTACTACTACTGTCTGAGCCCTCCCTCTCACTGGCAATAGAGTCGGGTAGAAACCTGGAGATTCTTAGCACCCCAATATGCCAGGGACCAGGGGTCATAGATTTGTTGAACTTTATCATGATTATGTTCAAAAACGAATGTGCTAACAGGAGGTGGCAAGAGAACATATTGATTTATTATTTATTATACTTTGACGCTGTCTCTTGTGTTAGTGAGGTAGCACAAGGAAACAGACGAAAGAATGGCCCAACCCATCCACATACACATGTATATACATAAACGCCCACACATGCACATATATATACCTATACATTTCAACGTATACATACATATACATACACAGAGGTTGAACCATTGTGTGACATTCATTTTTCATTTCATTTCAAGCTAGAAGTTTCAGTTTTCTAAATTATTTCTTACATTTTTCATATGTATATATGTATATGTGTGTGTGTATGTGTGTATATGTACGTATATATATATATATATATATATATATATATATATATATATATATATATATATATATATATATATATATATATTTTTTTTTTTTTTTGCTTTGTCGCTGTCTCCCGCGTTTGCGAGGTAGCGCAAGGAAACAGACAAAAGAAATGGCCCAACCCACCCCCATACACATGCCTTGATTCAATCCACTGACAGCACGTCAACCCCGGTATACCACATCGCTCCAATTCACTCTATTCTTTGCCCTCCTTTCACCCTCCTGCATGTTCAGGCCCCGATCACACAAAATCTTTTTCACTCCATCTTTCCACCTCCAATTTGGTCTCCCTCTTCTCCTCGTTCCCTCCACCTCCGACACATATATCCTCTTGGTCAATCTTTCCTCACTCATTCTCTCCATGTGACCAAACCATTTCAAAACACCCTCTTCTGCTCTCTCAACCACGCTCTTTTTATTTCCACACATCTCTCTTACCCTTATGTTACTTACTCGATCAAACCACCTCACACCACACATTGTCCTCAAACATCTCATTTCCAGCACATCCATCCTCCTCCGCACAACTCTATCCACAGCCCACGCCTCGCAACCATACAACATTGTTAGAATTACTATTCCTTCAAACATACCCATTTTTGCTTTCCGGGATAATGTTCTCGACTTCCACACATTTTTCAAGGCTCCCAGAATTTTCGCCCCCTCCCCCACCCTATGATCCACTTCCAATTCCATGGTTCCATCCGCTGCCAGATCCACTCCCAGATATCTAAAACACTTCACTTCCTCCAGTTTTTCTCCATTCAAACTCACCTCCCAATTGACTTGACCCTCAACCCAACTGTACCTAATAACCTTGCTCTTATTCACATTTACTCTTAACTTTCTTCTTCCACACACCTTACCAAACTCAGTCACCAGCTTCTGCAGTTTCTCACATGAATCAGCCACCAGCGCTGTATCATCAGCGAACAACAACTGACTCACTTCCCAAGCTCTCTCATCCCCAACAGACTTCATACTTGCCCCTCTTTCCAAAACTCTTGCATTCACCTCCCTAACAACCCCATCCATAAACAAATTAAACAACCATGGAGACATCACACACCCCTGCCACAAACCTACATTCACTGAGAACCAATCACTTTCCTCTCTTCCTACACGTACACATGCCTTACATCCTCGATAAAAACTTTTCACTGCTTCTAACAACTTGCCTCCCACACCATATATTCTTAATACCTTCCACAGAGCATCTCTATCAACTCTATCATATGCCTTCTCCAGATCCATAAATGCTACATACAAATCCATTTGCTTTTCTAAGTATTTCTCACATACATTCTTCAAAGCAAACACCTGATCCACACATCCTCTACCACTTCTGAAACCACACTGCTCTTCCCCAATCTGATGCTCTGTACATGCCTTCACCCTCTCAATTAATACCCTCCCATATAATTTACCAGGAATACTGGGGATAGTGGTGAAAGAATACTTCCCACACATTCCTCACATGTCGTAGAAGGCGACTAGAGGGGACGGGAGCGGGGGGCCAGAAATCCTCCCCTCCTTGTATTTTAACTTTCTAAAAAATGGGAAAATAAGGAGTCACGTGGGGAGTGCTCATCCTCCTCGTAGACTCAGATTGGGGTGTCTGAATGTGTGTGGATGTAACCAAGATGTGAAAAAAGGAGAGATAGGTAGTATGTTTGAGGAAAGGAACCTGGATGTTTTGGCTCTGAGTGAAACGAAGCTCAAGGGTAAAGGGGAAGAGTGGTTTGGGAATGTCTTGGGAGTAGAGTCAGGGGTTAGTGAGAGGACAAGAGCAAGGGAAGGAGTAGCAGTACTCCTGAAACAGGAGTTGTGGGAGTATGTGATAGAATGTAAGAAAGTAAATTCTCGATTAATATGGGTAAAACTGAAAGTTGATGGAGAGAGATGGGTGATTATTGGTGCATATGCACCTGGGCATGAGAAGAAAGATCATGAGAGGCAAGTGTTTTGGGAGCAGCTGAATGAGTGTGTTAGTGGTTTTGATGCACAAGACCGGGTTATAGTGATGGGCTATTTGAATGCAAAGGTGAGTAATGTGGCAGTTGAGGGAATAATTGGTATACATGGGGTGTTCAGTGTTGTAAATGGAAATGGTGAAGAGCTTGTAGATTTATGTGCTGAAAAAGGACTGGTGATTGGGAATACCTGGTTTGAAAAGCGAGATATACATAAGTATACGTATGTAAGTAGGAGAGATGGCCAGAGAGCGTTATTGGATTACGTGTTAATTGCCAGGCGCGCGAAAGAGAGACTTTTGGATGTTAATGTGCTGAGAGTTGCAACTGGAGGGATGTCTGATGATTATCTTGTGGAGGCTAAGGTGAAGATTTGTATGGGTTTTCAGAAAAGAAGAGTGAATGTTGGGGTGAAGAGGGTGGTGAGAGTAAGTGAGCTTGGGAAGGAGACTTGTGATGAGGAAGTACCAGGAGAGACTGAGTTCAGAATGGAAAAAGGTGAGAACAATGGAAGTAAGGGGAGTGGGGGAGGAATGGGATGTATTTAGGGAATCAGTGATGGAGTGCGCAAAAGATGCTTGTGGCATGGGAAGCGTGGGAGGTGGGTTGATTAGAAAGGGTAGTGAGTGGTGGGATGAACAAGTAAGAGTATTAGTGAAAGAGAAGAGAGAGGCATTTGGACGATTTTTGCAGGGAAAAAATGCAAACGAGTGGGAGATGTATAAAAGAAAGAGACAGGAGGTCAAGAGAAAGGTGCAAGAGGTGAAAAAGAGGGCAAATGAGAGTTGGGGTGAGAGAGTATCATTAGATTTTAGGGAGAATAAAAAGATGTTCTGGAAGGAGGTAAATAAAGTGCGTAAGACAAGGGAGCAAATGGGAACTTCAGTAAAGGGCACAAATGGGGAGGTGATAACAAGTAGTGGTGATGTGAGAAGGAGATGGAGTGAGTATTTTGAAGGTTTGTTGAATGTGTTTGATGATAGAGTGGCAGATATAGGGTGTTTTGGTTGAGGTGGTGTGCAAAGTGAGAGGGTTAGGGAAAATGATTTCGTAAACAGAGAAGAGGTAGTAAAAGCTTTGCGGAAGATGAAAGCCGGCAAAGCAGCAGGTTTGGATGGTATTGGAGTGGAATCTATTAAAAAAGGGGGTGACTGTATTATTGACTGGTTGGTAAGGTTATTTAATGTATGTATGACTCATGGTGAGGTGCCTGAGGATTGGCGGAATGCGTGCATAGTGCCATTGTACAAAGGCAAAGGGGATAAGAGTGAGTGCTCAAATTACAGAGGTATAAGTTTGTTGAGTATTCCTGGTAAATTTTATGGGAGGGTATTGATTGAGAGGGTGAAGGCATGTACAGAGCATCAGATTGGGGAAGAGCAGTGTGGTTTCAGAAGTGGTAGAGGATGTGTGGATCAGGTGTTTGCTTTGAAGAATGTATGTGAGAAATACTTAGAAAAGCAAATGGATTTGTATGTAGCATTTATGGATCTTGAGAAGGCATATGATAGAGTTGATAGAGATGCTCTTTGGAAGGTATTAAGAATATATGGTGTGGGAGGCAAGTTGTTAGAAGCAGTGAAAAGTTTTTATCGAGGATGTAAGGCATGTGTACGTGTAGGAAGAGAGGAAAGTGATTGGTTCTCAGTGAATGTAGGTTTGCGGCAGGGATGTGTGATGTCTCCATGGTTGTTTAATTTGTTTATGGATGGGGTTGTTAGGGAGGTGAATGCAAGAGTTTTGGAAAGAGGGGCAAGTATGAAGTCTGTTGTGGATGAGAGAGCTTGGGAAGTGAGTCAGTTGTTGTTCGCTGATGATACAGCGCTGGTGGCTGATTCATGTGAGAAACTGCAGAAGCTGGTGACTGAGTTTGGTAAAGTGTGTGTAAGAAGAAAGATTAGAATAAATGTGAATAAGAGCAAGGTTATTAGGTACAGTAGGGTTGAGGGTCAAGTCACTTGGCAGGTAAGTTTGAATGGAGAAAAACTGGAGGAAGTAAAGTGTTTTAGATATCTGGGAGTGGATCTGGCAGCGGATGGAACCATGGAAGCGGAAGTGAATCATAGGGTGGGGGAGGGGGCGAAAATCCTGGGAGCCTTGAAGAATGTGTGGAAGTCGAGAACATTATCTCGGAAAGCAAAAATGGGTATGTTTGAAGGAATAGTGGTTCCAACAATGTTGTATGGTTGCGAGGCGTGGGCTATGGATAGAGTTGTGCGGAGGAGGGTGGATGTGCTGGAAATGAGATGTTTGAGGACAATGTGTGGTGTGAGGTGGTTTGATCGAGTAAGTAATTAAGGGTAAGAGAGATGTGTGGAAATAAAAAGAGCGTGGTTGAGAGAGCAGAAGAGGGTGTTTTGAAATGGTTTGGGCACATGGAGAGAATGAGTGAGGAAAGATTGACCAAGAGGATATATGTGTCGGAGGTGGAGGGACCGAGGAGAAGTGGGAGACCAAATTGGAGGTGCATAGATGGAGTGAAAAAGATCTTGAGTGATCGGGGCCTGAACATGCAGGAGGATGAAAGGCATGCAAGGAATAGAGTGAATTGGATCGATGTGGTATACCGGGGTTGACGTGCTGTCAGTGGATTGAATCAGGGCATGTGAAGCGTCTGGGGTAAACCATGGAAAGTTGTGTGGGGCCTGGATGTGGAAAGGGGGCTGTGGTTTCGGGCATTATTGCATGACAGCTAGAGACTGAGTGTGAACGAATGGGGCCTTTGTTGTCTTTTCCTAGCGCTACCTCGCACACATGAGGGGGGAAGGGGATGGTATTCCATGTGTGGCGAGGTGGCGATGGGAATGAATAAAGGCAGACAGTGTGAATTGTGTGCATGGGTATGTATGTATGTGTCTGTGTGTGTATATATATGTGTACATTGAGATGTATAGGTATGTATATTTGCGTGTGTGGACGTGTATGTATTCTCATGTGTATGTGGGTGGGTTGGGCCATTTCTTTCGTCTGTTTCCTTGTGCTACCTCGCAAACGTGGGAGACAGCGACAAAGCAAAATAAATAAATATAGAATAAAAAAAAAGAAATATAAAAAAAAAAAATACATATTCATACATGCTGCCTTCATCCATTCCTTCTGCCACCCTGCCACACATGAAATGGCACCCCCCTACCCCCCCGCGTGTGCATGAGGTTGTGCTAGGAAAAACAACAAAGGCCGCATTCGTTCACACTCAGTCTCTAGCTGTCATGTGTAATGTACTGAAACCACAGCTCCCTTTCCACATCCAGGCCCCACAAAACTTTCCATGGTTTACCCCAGATGCTTCACATGCTCTGGTTCAGTCAATTGATTGCACATCGACCCCGGCATATCACATCATTCCAGTTCACTCTATTCCTTGCACGCCTTTCACCCTCCGGTATGTTCAGGACCCGATCACTCAAAGTCTTTTTCACTCCATCCTTCCACCTCCAATCTGGTCTTTCACTTCTCCTTGTTCCCTCCACCTCTGACACATATATCCTCTTTGTCAATCTTTCCTCACTCATTCTTTCTATGTGACCAAACCATTTCAATACACCATCTTCTGCTCTCTCAACCACACTATTTGTTACCACACATCTCTCCTACCCTTTCATTACTTACTCGATCAAACCACTTCACACCACCTATTGTCCTCAAACATATCATTTCCGACACATCCACCCTCCCCCGCACAACCCTGTCTACTGCCCATGCCTCACAACATTGTTAGAACCACTGTTCCTTCAAATATACCCATTTTCACTCTCCAAGATAACGTTCTCGCCTTCCGCACATTCTTCAACGGTCCCAGAACCTTTTCCCCCTCCCCCACCCTGTGACTCACTTCTGCTTTCATGGTTCCATCCGCTGCCATATCCACTCCCAGGTATCTAAGACACTTCACTTCCTCCATTTTTTCTCCATTCAAACTTACATCTCAATTGACTTGTCCCATCAATCCTACTGAACCTAATAACTGTGCTCTTCACATTTACTCTCAGCTTTCTTCTTTCACACATTTTACCAAACTCAGTCACCAATTTCTGCAGTTTCTCACCCGAATCAGCCACCAGCTCTGTATCATCAGCAAACATCTGACTCACTTCTCAAACCCTCTCATCACAACTGACTGTATACTTGCCCCTCTCTCCAAGACTTTCATTCACCTCCCTAACAACCCCATCCATAAAGAAATTAAACAGCCATGGAGACATCACACACCCCTGCTGCAAACTAACATTCACTGGGAACCATTTACCTTTCCTCTCTTCCTACTCGTACACATGTCTTACATCCTCGATAAAAACTTTTCACTACTTCTAGCAACTTACCTCCCACACCATATACTCTTAACTCCTTCCACAGTGCATCTCTATCAACTCTATCATATGGCTTCTCCAGATCCATAAATGCTACATACAAATCCATTTGTTTTTCTAAGTATTTCTCACATACATTCTTCAAAGCAAACACTGATTCACACATCCTATGCGACTTCTGAAACCACACTGCTCCTCCCCAATCTGATGCTCAGTACATGCCTTGACCCTCTTGATCAAAACCCTCCCATATGATTTCCCAGGAATACTCAAGAAACTTATACCTCAAGAGAACATATGTAAACAAAAGAGAACATCTGTAAACAAAATAAGCGATGTTTGAGTAGGTTTATGGTGCTTGCATGGAGAAGATGGCATGATTAGCCCAGTAGTCTCGTTTTGATGAGACAGAAAGTAAGACCAGCAAGCCTGTCAGTTAATATGTAATCCAGTAATGCCCGGTGACCACCTCTCCTACTCATATATGTACATTTGTGTATGTCCTTATTGTTGAACCATGTATTCCCAGTCACCAGTCCTTTTTCAGCTCACAGCTCTTGCAAGCTATTCACTATTTCCATTCATAATGTTGAATACCCCATGCCCCTAATAATACCCTCAATTGCCACATGTCTCACCTTTGCATTTAAATCACCCATCGCTGACACCCAGTCTCCTACATCAAAACTGTTGATTCACTCAGATGCTCTTTTTTTCTCTTCTTTTTTTTTTTTTGTCAAGCTTATGTTTGCAAGTTATATGAGCTGCTTCTAGAGAAAGTAGAAACTATCAACAAACCAGATGTAAAGCATGCAACAAGTGTTATGACATAAACAGAGAAATAACACTCGAAGTGGGGTGTAAAACCTGAGGATTAGGAATACAAAACTGCCAGATTGTTGAAGAATATGATGAGGAAAGTAGACATACATGCTGCAGTCCAGTGATATGTACAGCCAAGATCAGATAGAGTGCAGATGAAACATGAATGACAAAGTACAGTGGAAATCGATGAAGAGGATGACATTAACAAAATAGAAGATATGGTAGATAGTAAAATTGATGTCATTGAAGATGGCGAGGGGAAAAATAACAGTTAATGATGAGCTGAATGTACAGAAGTGAGTAAGAGAAAAAGACAGAAGTGGAAGCCTAAAGAACAAAAAAAAAAAAAGGATATGAAAGCAAACCAAAAGAGTTGAATTATAGGGATGACACAATATTAATGAGAGACAGGAATATGCTGATGGTACATCAGAGGATGATCTTATTCAACCAGGAATGCAGATGTAAGCACCAAATTTTGTGCAATAAAAGCATTCCAGTTTGGAACCCTTAATGTGTGAGGTTGTAAAGATTAAGGGTAAAGTTAATTTTTTCACCCAAAAATTTGCTTGGACAAATAACTCGTTTGCAAAGGGAGGGGTAGATATAGGTTTATACATCTCAAACTAATGGAGACAAAAATCTGCTCCAACTATGCAATTTTCTAGAATTTGAAAAGTTGATGTGGTTCTAAACATAGAAAAAATTGTTAATGTAAGTGATTGGGATGCCATTGAAAATAATGAAAGTTCAGTGAAGTGTTGGAAAAGACGTATCAGTTAGCTCATTGCATATTTCCTTATAATTTTTTTTAGTTCTTCCTTTCATATTCCATATCCTGACTAGCTGCACTGCAACACTGACTATTTTCTCATGTAATGAACTTATGGAGACATTTTGGATCATCTTTTACCTTCTCTACAAATTTCTTTTCATAGTGTTACTGCTCCTCCCTCATCCTTGTATAAAACTTATGTCTTGCTGTTTTCTACTTTCTAAGTGCTGGTTGGCTGTTGTATCACATTTATCTCCTTAGCTTATCTTTGATCTCCTTTGCTTTTATAATAGTGGTCTAAACTTTGGTTATAGAATTCCATTCCCCATCTGTTTCTCAAAAATTCGTTCAGCTCTGCATATCTCTTCTCCTCCTCCTCCTCCTCCTTCATTAATCTTGGCGAGACACTTACCTTCTTCCAGACTGTCCAAGCTCACCCCCCACCCCTCCCCATTCACCCCCACCCACTCTTACTTCCTGCACCCTCCAGTATCTCATTTCTCATTCTTAACTAATTATATTTTCTCTTTGAGCCCTTTGTCCCCAATGATCCCCTTTGTGTATACTTTGTTTTTTTTAACCACAAAATTAGACTGAGGAATAAAATCGTCAGTTTTACAGTCAATGTTTCATATATGTTCAGTTTCCATGCTGATGTATGTAAAGTGATGATTCAATAGCCCTTCTGGCTCCTGATGCACTGATAATGGAAATTCTCCTGTGTACATTTAAGATCTTAAGTCTTCATGACCCTCCATCTCCATTAGAATTTAAGTTGTCCCAGTTTCTTCCTCGTACAGTACTCTTGCTGAAACCCTTCATTATCAGGACTTTACCCTTTCTGAGAAGGGAGTGTCATGTTACATCCATTGCCATCTAGTTTGCTCATTTATTGGTACATTCTTCATATATTATGTAATCTTCATTGGTTATTTTATTTATGTCTTGTTTGTATGTGTTGATCCTCATAACTTCTTTTACATTCAGCCTTGCATTTGGCAACTACGTTGCATCAGAAAGCATTTTGACAGTCTCCCTTTCCTCCACATTCCTTGCTTCTTTGTTAGGAAGATTTTTTTTTCCAACACAGCTAACTTTTGTGTTTTAATTTGATTGGGCAAAGAATCGCTCTCTCAGTTTAGAAGAGGCTTACCCTTTGTATATCTCCCTTGCTTTCAAGATGTCCTTTTCTTTGGCTTTTATCTTATTAAGAATCTTTGTTTTCACACTTACATTAACTTTTTTATATTAACATAATCTCTTAAAGCAAAAATGGGTATGTTTGAAGGAATAGTGGTTCCAACAATGTTGTATGGTTGTGAGGTGTGGGCTATGGATAGAGTTGTGCGCAGGAGGGTGGTTGTGCTGGAAATGAGATGTTTGAGGACAATATGTGGTGTGAGGTGGTTTGATCGAGTAAGTAATAATAGGGTGAGAGATGTGTGGTGATAAAAAGAGTGTGGTTGAGAGAGCAGAAGAGGGTGTTTTGAAATGGTTTGGTCACATGGAGAGAATGAGTGAGGAAAGATTGACAAATGTGTGTCAGAGGTGGAGGGAATGAGGAGAAGTGGGAGACCAAATTGGAGGTGGAAAGATGGAGTGAAAAAGATTTTGAGTGATCAGGGCCTGAAAATGCAGGAGGGTGAAAGGCGTGCAAGGAATAGAGTGAATTGGAACGATGTGGTGTATCGGGGTCGACGTGCTGTCAATGGATTGAACCAGGGCATGTGAAGTGTCTGGGGTAAACCATGGAAAGTTGTGTGGGGCCTGGATGTGGAAAGGGAGCTGTGGTTTCAGTGCATTATTACATGACAGGTAGAGACTGAGTGTGGATGAATGTGGCCTTTGTTGTCTTTTCCTAGCACTACCTCGCACACATGAGGGGGGAGGGGGTTGTTATTTCATGTGTGGCGAGGTGGCGATGGGAATGAATAAAGGCAGACAGTATGAATTATGTACATGGGTATATATGTATATGTCTGTGTGTCTATCCATATGTATACATTGAGATGTATAGGTATGTATATTTGCGTGTGTGGACGTGTATGTATATACATTTGTATGTGGGTGGGTTGGGCCATTCTTTCGTCTGTTTCCTTGCGCTCCCTCGCTAACGCGGGAGACAGCGACAAAGCAAATTAAAAGAAAATAATAAAATAATGATTTTCATATTTACATAGTTATTGGGAAAGCATGAGAAGTTCCAAAGCTTTGACATTTAGAGAAAGAAGCACTTATCAAAATGGCCGAGTTGCTGATGGCCACGCCATAATCATGACACAGCAGCTTGCAATGTATTGTATGATCTTGTTAGTGGTGGGGGTGCACAAGCAGCCAGCTCTTGGGAGCAGAAACCAAAGTAATGCTTATAGGAAGAGGGAAAGTGAACCATCATTGTGGTGAAGGGCAAGGAGGTCAAGTTTGGAGTTTAGCGTGGGACAGTTTATAAGTTGGATCACTTTCGACTTACCTCTGTTAGGTATGCATACAGAGCTAGAACTACCTCGAGTGTGAGAGCAGTATTCCATACAAGAACAAATCAGTCCTTTGCATAAATGGCACAACTGTTTAGGAGAGAAGAACTTTCAGCATCTAAACAGGACACCGAGTTTCTTAGAGGCAGACTTAGCTACTTCTGTAATATGGGGTTTCCAAGAGATTGTATGTTACGGTAATACTAAGTACATTCATTGAGTCAAGAGATGGAATGATTTGTAATCTCATAAGTCTTCCAGCCAGTGCTTCACACACTTCCCACATTGTCATGTTTTTGACAGAGGAAACTGACCTTCCTATTGCTTCATTCAGTGATAGTGTTAGCTCATATCAGCTTGGAGAGATCTGCACACTGTGAAATGCTGTTTAGCTGGTGGAGAGAGTTGTTGGAAAGGCCGATGGGAATGTCCCTGCTTAGTGGTGTACCCATTTACAATCATAAGCCAGTCATTGCTCAATTCTTTGAAATCAAGGTGTCCAGTAACTCTGCTACCGAATGAACAATATTACCATAACCCGATAGGTTCTCAGAATGTCTGGATTATGAAATATCTGGCATTTGATGTCCAGGTTTAAGAGGTTTATGGATTGTTATATTAGTTTTTTATATCTCACACACATGTATCCCCTTTAACCCCAAGGAATCAATAAGTGCAAATCAGTTTTTTTTTTTTTTTTTGTCAGTATCTGTTACCTGTATGAGTGCTCATTTCTGTTCAACTAATCAATTTTATATCTTTAGAAGACTTCACTCCTTGAACTTGCACCAAATAATGAAGAAGTTGACATACTCCATCATAAAAACTGTTTTGATGTGAAGTTCAAGAAAGAATTTTATGTACAGAGACTTCGTCTTTACTTGAATAGCGTACTGACCATTGAAACAGATTGTCAAATTTACATTCTTGCTGTTATTTGACTCATATCAACATGACAAATTGAAGAATTTTGCTGGTTTATTGATTATGATCAGCATGTTACCACTTAGGGTTAACTGTTAGTCAGATGTGTCTAGTGAGACTGATGTATTCAGATCAACTTAGCAAACAAGTTGTGGGCATTTTGTGATCTTTTATTTAACAGGAAGTTACTGCTTTTCAGGATAGTGTGACTTCCTGTTATTGGTTCTTTGTTGTCTTTACTGAAGACATCTTGAGAAGCTGTGGTCTTAGCAGTTTGTATATCATTCAGGTGCAAAAGTTTGTAATGCTGTAGAGTTTATTTTCAAAACTTAAGTTATATGGTAAGAAAAGTGGACTGGGAGGGAAATGAAGATTGTTAGGGGGAGACATGAAATAGCTGTAGGAGGAGATGAAAACTTAAGGCATAGAATTCTTCGATGAAATACGCTTATGGAAAGATTAGGGTGTTAAAGGGATGAAGCAGATAGAAGGGAAAGAGTGAAACAGAAAGGTTAGTATAAGGAACGTTGTTTAGAAGTGTGTCTTTATGAAAGAGTGTATCAATGTACACATAAAAGTTTCTGCACTGTGTTATAACCTTAAGATGTAATCTGTAATTTCTTTTGTAGCTCTACAGTGGCTTCTGGGTACATCAAGTCGCTCGTCACTTGGCTGGTGCTGAGTCTGTCCTTTCATTGATGGGTTATGCACCACGGTCCAGCCCATCTGCTGGGTCATCTGGTTGTGGAGACCGTACTTGTCTTGTTTTGGATGGAGTACTTGACCCTGATCTCATTTCACGGCTTGCCCTTGACTGTTTGATCGCCTACTGCGAGTGTCAGGTAAGCAAGTAGCCATTGTTGACATTATTTAAATTCTTAATGACTTATGACCATGTTGTTTCCAGATTTGTGTAAGCATCTTCCATATTGCATACTTGTTCACAGTTTCCTGTGTTAATGAGGTATCACCGGTAACGAACAAAGGAATGGCCTCATTCACACACATCCACTCTTCAGGCTGTCATTTGTCATGTGCTGAAACCCCTATCCACGCAGGCCCCACAGACCATTCCACAGTTTCCCCTGAATACTTCATATACCCGGGTTCAGCCCATTAACAGCATGTCATGTTATATACCACATCACTCCAATTCATTCTATCCCAAGTGCACCTTACATTCTCTTACATGTTCAAGCTCGAGCACCCAAAACCTTTTTCAGTCCATCCATCCATCTCCAGTTCTCCTTGACCCCTCCTTTTTGACACATACACTGTCTTTGTTGACCTTTCCTCCTCTCATCCCCTCCATATGTCCAGACTTTGAGCATTCCCTCCTCAGCTTTCTCAACCATATTCTTCTTATTTCCACACTTCTCTCTTACCATATTGGTTCATACTTAGTCAACCTTCCTCATACTAATTGTCCTTAAACATTTCATTTTCGATACTTCCACCCTCTTCCTTACATTTTTATCATATCCTTACAACACCATCAGAACTGACTTCAAACTGCCCCTCACAGATAGTGAATTCTCTTTCCACACTTGTTATCTGTCAGACAAAGCATTCCTTTATTTAGAGGAAGTGCGATAACCTCTCTTTGTCATCCACTGATAGATCACTGATAGATCTCCAAAAACTTCTGTCACCACCTTTCCTTATTTTTTCCCTTCTGACATTACTATAGCTGTCTCTCCTGTAGGCAAAGCAACTCTTTTTGGTTCCCACTTCTCAAAGTCCACCTTGGATGACTATAACATTCTTTCACCCCTTGATGCTCCTCTCACTAATCCTGTAACCCCCGTAATGTCTTTTTTAAAGTGTCTGAAAAACACTTCTTTATCTGGGCATAAGCAAGGTGTACTGAGTGTGCCTCTGAACTTGCTGGCTCATTTGTTCTTTATTTCATTTATATATATTTATTTATTATACTTTGTCGCTGTCTCCCATGTTAGCAAGGTAGCACAAGGAAGCAGACGAAAGAATGGCCCAACCCACCCACATACACATGTATATACATACACGTCCACACACACATATACATACCTATACATTTCAACATATACATATATATACATTCACAGACATATACATATATACACATGTACATGATTCATACTTGCTGCCTTTGTTCATTCCCGTCGCCACCCTGCCACACATGATATGACAACCACCCCCTCCTGCATGCACGCAAGGTAGCGCCAGGAAAAGACAACAAAGGCCACATTCGTTCACACTCAGTCTCTAGCTGTCATATGTATTGCACAAATCTGATGCTCCATTCAGGTGTTGGTCACAGGGTCGCGCAATCAGTTGGAGGTAGAGTACGTAATTGTCTAGTTGGAAGTGAATGTTTGACTATTGGTGATTTGGCGGCTGCCCGATGGTGATAGCTATCCAGGTTTGGGAGCAGGTAAGTATTGGTAATTATTAAATTCTGATGATTATGACAGGTTAAATTTTGAAGCATCACATATGGTATATTTGTAAACAGTGCCCATACGGTAATGAGTGATTCGCGTAACGGACTAAATTGATCTATTCTTACACAATCCAACTTCATGCTGTTCCCTTGGAATGTCTGTAATCTTCCCACCACGCCAAACGTACATTCAATTCCCCTGAACTACTTCCTATACCGTTGCACTTATTACCACATGTCTCTGAACTTTCAATCCTCAATTCATTGAAATCACAGTGCTCCTTGACATCCATAATGTTTAAGCGCGAGATTCACAAACCTTTTTCAGTTCCATCCATCCATCTCAGTTCTCCTTGAAGATTTTAAGTACTGTCTTTGTTGCCCTTTCCTCCTTCCAACCTTTCAAGTCCAGACTTGACATGGTCTCACCTCCTCCTTTTTGCACTATATTTTTCTATTCCCACTTGCCATCTAGCCATTTGGTTATATTATCGCTTCCTCCTCATTCTCCTTAAACATTTCCTCAGTTCTGTCTACCATTCACCTTTTCTTACATTTTTTATCCATCATCTTACAATAACTTTTGACTCTTCTACACTTGCCCCTCACAATATGAATTCCATTTCCCATTTAATATCTGCAAGGCTTGCATTATTTTAGAGGAAGTGATAATCTCTTTTCATCTCATGTAATCAATCGCTGATCTCCCAAATCTGCACACTTTGCTATTTTAACCAATGTCCAGCCAGCTGCCTACCTTACACAAAGAATCTTTTTGTCCCACACTCCACATATACACCTTATACTATTACAATTCTTATCAACTCCTTAGTGATCCACGTAATCGTAACCCGTAAGTTCCTTTGATTGTCATGAAAAACACTTTCTATCGGGCAGACCGTGAGAGTGCTGTGAACATCTGCTTCAATTGTTCTTTATTCATTATATATTTATTTATTATTACTTGTCGCTGTTCATTTCTTCGTTTATCACCGAAGGATTATTAACGAAAGTGCACCTGGAACATACAAGTTTATTTTACACATGTCACACAACACATATACATTACACTCAAAATTTGATCCTTATACATTCACAAACATATACATATATACAATGTACATGATATTCATACTTGCTACCTTATCCATTCCTGCCACCCTGCCACTACATGAATGAAAACCACACCACATCCTCACAGCAGTACACCAAAACACAACAAGGCACACGCACACCACCACACAACCTACACACAAACTGTAGAGAAAGAAGAGCATTCGTCACACTCTCTCTATTGCATGAAATCACAGCTTCCTATCCACATCCAGGCCCCACAAAACTTTCCATGGTTTACCCCAGACGCTTCACATGTCCTGGTTCAATCCATTGACAGCTCCTCACCCCCGGTAAACTACATCGTTCCAATTCATTCTATTCCTCGCACGCCTTTCACCCTCCTGTATGTTCAGGCCCCGATCGCTCAAAGTCTTTTTCACTCCATCCTTCCACCTCCAATTTGGTCTCCCACTTCTCTCATCCTCCACCTCTGACACATATATCCTCTTTGTCAATCTTTCCTCACTCATTCTCTCCAATTGACCAAACCATTTCAAAACTTCTACTCTCTCAACCACACACTTTTTATTACCACACATCTCTCAGACCCTTTCATTACTTACTCGATCAAACTACGTCATATCACGTTGTCCTCAAACATTTCATTTCCAACACATCCACCCTCCTCCGCACAACCCTATCTATAGCCCATGCCTTGCAACCAAATAACATTGTTGGAACCACTATTCCTTCAAACATACCCATTTTTGCTCTCCAAAGATAACGTTCTCGCCTTCCACTCATTCATCAATGTTCCCAGAACCTTCGCCCCCTCCCCACCCTGTGACTCACTTCCACTACCATGGTTTCATCCACTGCTAAATCCACTCCCTGATATATAAAACACAAGTTAAGTTTAATGCCTCCAAGACCCAGTTTCTATCCATCTCTATTTCGAAAACTCCTCACAACTCTCATCCCTCCTTTGGTGGTTCTGTAATTCCACCTCTCGACTCATTGAACATACTTGATGTTACTGTAACATCCACACTCTTGCAAACCCCACATTATGGGAATAGCTAAGTTTACCTCTAAGAAACCAGATGTCCTGTTTAGATATTGAACCTTCTTTTCTTCTGAACAATTGCTTCATTTACACAAAGGGATGAGTCATCTTTGTATAAAGTACTTCTTTCACTTCTGGAGTGGGTCTAGCTCTGCATCCTTCTCATGTGTTTCCCAACAATTATGATCTGGCACATTTTTAAAAGAGGTTTTTCGGTGCCTCCAAAATTCATGAATACTTTTCCTTATCTCAACTTTTTCCCTTTCGTGATCCTCTTTATATTTGAATTAAGATCCAGCTTTGATATGGACTTAAGTCTGTAATTGGAACCTTCAACATAACAAAAATATATATATTCCTTAGTGCTTCCAGGCCCTTTACCTCCTTACCCACCTTGTGACTCACTTCAGCATCCCATTGTTCTGTTCGCTGGCTTGTCTACTCAGGTATCTAAAACACTTCACTTATTGCATGTTTTCAGCATTCACACCCCAATTAACTTGTCTGTTTGCATTGCTAAATGTAATAACCTTGCTATTATTCAAACTTACCCTCAACTTTCTCCTTTTGCATACTTTCCCAGACTCAGAAAGCAGCTTCTGCAGCTTCTCATTCAGTTGTAACATCAGTTGCATGTCATCAGCAAACAATGACTAACTCTTCTCCCAACCTCGGCCCTCCATATAGACCTGAGACCTGACCCTCCAAAACCCATTTATTTATTTTGCTGACCACCCCATCCAGAAACATTAAAAGTCATGATGAAATCACATACCACTGCCGCAGACCCACTCTCTTCTGAAACCACACTCCATTCTCTCCACCTACTCTCACACATGCATTAGTCTCTTGATAAAACTAACTGCATCCGATAACTCATCCTGCACCATATATTCATGATGCCTTCTGTAAACCATCTCTGTCAACCCTATAATATCCATTCTCTTGGTCTATAAGTTCCACATACAAATGTGTATCTTTCTCATGCAACTTCTTCAAAGTAGACACCTGATCCACAAATCCTCTACCACTTCTGAAACCACGTTGCTCCTCAGTATGATTCTCTGTGCATGCCACCACCGTCTCAGTCACTCTTCATCCCTGATGCCCACTCCTTTCGGGAACTTCCTTAAGAGGGTGGCCACAGAAAAGAGTCTCCACAACTGGTAAGCTCCAGTGCCTCTTCTTAGCATTTAGTGCTCCACCCTTAGTGGGCCACTGGCAGAGGGCAACTCTAGCAAAATGTTTTTAGAGGCTTCTAACTATTGTTCCTACCATTTACTTCTGCCTTATATGTACGTCAAATGTTCCTATCTAATGTTCCAACATACTACTTCTGCCCAATGCTCCCATCTAATGCTCCTACCCACTGCTTCTACCTGAATTTACCTCAACTCCCATTTGCCCTTTTTTTGAACTTCTTCACTTTCCTCTTGACCTCATACTGCTTTTTCATGTACATCTCATGCTATTCTCCTGCAATTAATGTGATACACCTTTCTTCTCTTTCACTAGCAACTTGATGTCCTCAGTTCACCTTTTATGACCTATTTTCATATGCTCATGTCCCATCTGCATACCACACACTTCCTTGCACATACAAGCAAAGATTCCCAAAATATCTCCCATTTGTCACCCACTCCCTTAACTGTATACACTCTCTTCTATAGCCATTTTATACTCAGTCTCTCCAGATATCTTTTTTACACAAGCCATTTTTCCAGGCCCACATGCTTTCACCATCCTCTTCTCACTCACACCATTTTCTCTTTTCTTAAATCTTCTGTAGACCTTTACCCTCGCCTCCACTGATCGCTATTTAGTGGAGGCGAGGGTAAAAGTCTATAGAAGATTTAAGAAAAGAGGAAATGGTGTGAGTGAGAAGAGGATGGTGAAAGCATGTGGGCTTGGAAAAAGATATCTGGAGAGACTGAGTATGAAATGGCTATAGGTGAGAGTGTATAAAGTTAAGGGAGTGGGTGACAAATGGGAGATATTTTGGGAGTCTTTGCTTGTATGTGCAAGGGAAGTGTGTGGTCTGCAGATGGGACATGAGCATATGAAAATGTGTCGTAAAAGGTGAACTGAGGAGTCTTTCTTTTGTACACTTATATTAGTACATGTTCCAGTAATGCCTGCCCTTCATCTGCACCACATACCCATGTATACTTATGTATTTCCCTCTTAAGACCAGGTATTCATACAGATAAGGATGAAAAGGGAAATGAGAAGGAAATGCATATTAAAAGATTGATGTATTGCCTGATGTGATTTCCAAGATAAAGGAAATGAGAAGAATTGATGGTCATAACCAAGTTGTGGTTGTTGTGGTTGTGTTTGACCTGGAGTCAAAAGCCAGGAAGTACCTAGAAAAGCTAAGAAACTTAGATGCAAGGAGGAATTCATTTGGGATATTCATCAGATGTGATAAAGGAAGAGAGGGAGAAAAGCAAAGAGTATAGTAAAAGACAAAAAAACTGAGATGCCAGTTATGGTTGTGTTTGACTTGGAGTCAAAAGCCAGGAAGTACCAAGAAAAGCTTAGAAACTTGAATGCAAGGAGGAATTCATTTGGGATATTCACCAGAGTGATAAAGGAAGAGAGGGAGAAAAGCAAAGAGTATGGTAAAAGACAAAAACTGAGGTGCCACACATGGTAGGAGGATGTGGGCAGCTCCAGTAGCACAGTAGAGAGGGCAAAAGTGCTTGGAGATGGTATTGTGAGACTGAAAGTAAGGTGTTCAGCTGTTGATGGATTGATAGTTAGTGGAAGGTAGCTGGAATTCATTAATCTTATTAGGGAAAGTGTATCTGTTATTGTTGGAGTCATGAAAACTAAGCTTACTATAGAGGTAAGATCTCACTTGTTCTACCCTGAGGGTTGCATAATAGCAAAAAAAGCAAGAGAAGGTGAAGGAGAGGAAGGATTAACCCTCTTAATGAAAGATAACAGTTGATTTCAAGAAATAGTGGAAGATGGCCAACTTAGACAGTACATAATGGGAAGTGTAAGTGTACGGAGGAAGTGCAGTGTTATTAATAGTATATAATCCTCCAAAGAATTCTAACAATTCTGGACAAATGTACAGAAACAACAATTAACAGTTAGGATGGTACACTACATAGTGACACAGCACTCACTTCTTTGGGAAGGGAAAGTGTTGTTAATGGGGGATATCAATTATAAAGAGAATATGGTTGAGAGAGCAGAAGAGGGTGTTTTGAAATGGTTTGGTCACATGGAGAGAATGAGTGAGGAAAGATTGACCAAGAGAATATATGTGTCAGAGGTAGAGGGAACGAGGAGAAGTGGGAGACCAAATTGGAGGTGGAAAGATGGAGTGAAAAAGATTTTGAGTGATTGGGGCCTGAACATGCTGGAGGGTGAAAGGCATGCAAGGAATAGCATGCAAGTGAATTGGAACGATTTGGTATACCGAGGTCGACATGCTGTCAATGGATTGAACCAGGGCATGTGAAGCATCTGGGGTAAACCATGGAAAGTTGTGTGGGGCCTGGATGTGGGAAGGGAGCTGTGGTTTCGGTGCATTATTACATGACAGCTGGAGACTGAGTGTGAACGAATGTGGCCTTTGTTGTCTTTTTTTAGCGCTACCTCGCACATATGCGGGGGGAGGGGGTTGTTATTTCATGTGTGGCGAGGTGGCGATGGGAATGAATAAAGGCAGACAGTATGAATTATGTACATGTGTATATATGTATATGTCTGTGTGTGTATGTATATGTATACGTTGAGATGTATAGGTATGTATATTTGCGTGTGTGGACGTGTATATATATACATTTGTATGTGGGTGGGTTGGGCCATTCTTTCGTCTGTTTCCTTGCACTACCTCACTAACGTGGGAGACAGCGACAAAGCAAAATGAATAAGAAATAAGATAAATCAATTATAAAGAGATAGATTGGGGAACTTGGATTCTCATGATGACAGGAAATCAGAGACAGATTTTTGGAGTGTGAACAAGAAACTTTCTTTTACCAATATGTCAGGGGGGAATCCTAAGATGAGCGGGACTCATATACCATCAGGCCCTGATAAGCTTTTCTGTGAACAGTGTAAGGGAGAAAAATGACATAGTTAAGTCCTTGACTACACTTTTGAATAAGTCACTTTCTACAGTAAAAGTTCCAAAGGAATGAAAGTTTCCCAATACTAATGCTGATATTAAAAGAGTGTGATAAGTCACTGCTCCATCACTGTTTTTTTTCTTTTTTTAATACTTAACCACTATTTCCTGCATTAATGAGGTAGTGCCACAATCAGATGAAGAAAGGGCACATCTACTCTCATTAGCACTCTAGCTGTCTTGTATAATTCACTGAAATCACAACTCCCTCTCCACAACTATGCCCAACACACCTTTCCATGGTTTACCCTGGACATTTCAAATGCCCAGGTTCAGTTCATTGACAGCATGTAGACCCCAGTATACCACATCATTCCAATTCACTGTATCCCATGCACATCATACACCCTCTTGCATATTCAGGCCCTGATTGCTCAAAATCTTTTTCACTCCATCCTTCCATCTCCAGTTTGGTCTTCCATTCTCCGTGGGCTCTCCACTTCTTACACATACATCCTCTTTGTCAACCTTTCCTCACTCATTCTATCCATCTGTCCAAACTGTTTAAGCACACCCCCTTCTGTTGTCTCACCCATACTCTTTTTTATTACCACACATCTCTCTTACCCTTTCATTACTTACTTGATCAAACCTTGAAATTATCATCCAATTAGCTTAATATCTGTAGTTGGAGAACTTATGTAAACCATCATTCAAGACAAAATTGCAAACCATTTAGAGGACCATCACTTAGATGATTCTCAACATGGTTTTCAGTGAACCATGCTTGTCTGACAAATCTGCATGATTTTTATTGTAATATAATCAGCGTGTAAGGTTAAAGTAATGCATTTGAAGTCTTCTTACTAGAATTTCAAAAAGCGTTTGATTAGAATCTGCATCAGAGGTTCCTTGCTAAAATTTACTTATGTAGTATTGATGGAGTTGTACTTCACATTTTAAGAAATGGGATAACTGACCATAGACAGTTATGATTAACTGTTAAATGTCAGTATGATTAGAGGTAATGAGTGGTGTGCTACAGAATTCATTCTTAGGACTAGTATTCTTTCTCATGAGAAACACCTAGGGTAACCCATGGAAAGGTCTAAGGGGCCTGGATATAGATAGGGAGCTTTGGCTTCGGTGCATTACACATGACAGCTATAGAATGGATGTGAGCCGAGTTGGCCTTTCTTCATATGTTTTCTGGCGCTACCGTGCTCACGCAGGGGTTGGTGATGTTCTTTCCTGTGGGGCAGGGTGGCACTGGGAATGGGTAAAGGCGAGCAAGTATGAATATGTACATGTGGTTATATACATATGTATATATGCATTTCTGTATATGTACGTTTATGTGTGTATATGTTCACATATGTGCATGTGAGTGGATGAGTCCTCCTTGGTCTGTTTCCTGGCACTACTTCGTTAATGTGGGAAACAGCGATCAAGTATAATAGAAAAATGAATAATGTTTGATTATATTGATAATGGACTGAATTGTAAGGTACCAAAATCTGGAGGTAACGTTAAGCTGGTTAATAAAACTACAAATGAACTTAATGTCTGCAGCTTCACACTGACATAGACAAAATGATGGATTGGGCTTATAGGTGGCAGATGAATGTTATTATCAATAAACACTTAGTTTTACATATTAGTATTAATGTCTACAGCTTCACTCTGACATGAACAAATTGATGGAGTGGTAGATGAATTTACTGTTGATGAACACATAGTTTTTCATATCAGTAGTGAAAACAAAAAAGTTAAGGTACAGTATGAATTTTGATGCAATGCAAAAATAGATGAAGAAAAACTTGGGCATAATAATTTCTGATGACCTAAATCCAAGTAAGCTGTGCATAAAAGCAATGATCAGCAAACTAGATGATTGGATTCATAGGAAGTACTCACATAAAGTCATTACAGAAGCTCCTTTATCTAATTTTTTCTGTAACTCCACCTTTTCAAGCATAGATTATGTTTATGCTTTTGTTTATTAGCATTAGCACCATCTTCTGCACCTGTTGGTCTCTTGGGACTAGAATAATAACAGTGTGCTAAAATACAGCTGAGTTTAAGAAATAAACAGGACTGTTAATTAGCTTGGTTGCAGTGTAAACATATTTTGGTGCTTTATCTCTAGTGGCAGATCCACAAACTAATAACTTATGGTGGCAGATTCAAAACTTGCTGGACTGTGGTAGTTGTTGGACCACAGAGTGTTGGATTAGAGAGGTACAACAACCTTCTTGAGGATTATCAGAAGCTTTCAGAATCATGATCTGACAAGCCACTGAAGACTTGATTTGTGTCACATCTCTTTTAGTAATGGATACAGACTCATGGGAAAGCATCTTACCTAGAACTTGGTGAAGTATTTTTCTCCAATAGGATTGTTAACTTACAAAATGATTTTTCAGTTAGAGTGGTTGACAGCAGTACTGCAAATATGTATAGAATTTTTACTATACTTGATCACAGTGTCCAGTGTTAGTGAGATAGCACCAGGAGCAGATCAAGAAAGGCCGCATTCTCATACATTCATTCTCTTATTATAGCACCAGGAACAGATGAAGAAAGGGTGCTTTGCTCACATTCATTCTCATTCTGTCATGTGTTATGCACTGAAATAAGAGCTCTCTGTCTACCACCAAACCGCTCAAACCTTTCCATGGCTTACCCCAGCCACTTCACACGCTATGGCTGAGTCCCTTGACAGCATGATAATCCCTGTATTCCACATCATTCCACTTCATTCTATCTTGTGAATGCCTTTCATCCTTCTGCATGTTCTGGCCCCATACTCAAAGTCCTTTTCACTGCTTCTTTCCATCTCCAGTTTGATCTTCCCTTCCTGCTTCCTCCACTTCTGGCACATATTTCCCCTTTGTAATCCTTTGTCTTCCATTCTCTCCATATGTCCAGCCATTTCAACACGCCGTCTTCAGCTTTCTCAACTGCACTCTTTTTATTACCATTACCATTAGCAAAGGAAGTAGTAGCGCTACTCCTGATGCAGGAGTTGTGGGAGTATGTGATAGAGTGTAAGAAGACAAATTCTAGATTGATGTGGGTAAAACTGAAAGTGGATGAAGAGAGATGGGTGATTATTGGTGCCCATGCACCTTGTCATGAGAAGAAAGATCACGAGAGGCAAGTGTTTTGGGAACAGCTGAATGAGTGTGTTAGCAGCTTTGATGCATGAGTGGTGGGTGATTTGAATACAAAGGTGAGTAATGTGGCAGTTGAGGGTATAATTGGTTTACATGGGGTGTTCAGTGTTGTAAATGGACATGGTAAAGAGCTTGTGGATTTGTGTGCTGAAAAAGGAATGGTGATTGAGATTACCTGGTTTGAAAAGACAGGTATACATAAGTATACATATGTGAATAGGAGAGAGAGTCAAAGGGCGTTATTTGATTATGTGTTAATTGATTGGTGTGTAAAAGGGAGACTTTTGGATGTTATGTGCTGAGAGGGGCAGCTGGAGGGATGTCTGATCACTATCTTGTGGAGGCGAAGGTGAAGATTTGTAGAGGTGTTCAGAAAAGAAGTTAGAATGTTAGGGAGAAGAGAGTGGTGAGAGTAGGTGAGCTTGGAAAGGAGACTTTTGTGAGGAACTACCAGAAGAAATTGAGTGCAGAATGGCAAAAGGTGAGAACAAGTGACATGAGGGGAGTGGGGGAGGAATGGGATGTATTTAGTGAAGCTGTGATGGCTTGTGCAAAAGAGGCATGTGGCATGAGAAAGGTGGGAGATGGGCAGATTAGAAAATGTAGTGAGTGGTGGGATGAAGAAGCAAGGTTTCTAGTGAAAGAGAAGAGAGAGGTGTTTGGACAATTTTGTAGGGAAGTAGTGCAAATGACTAGGAGATGTATAAAAGAAAGTGGTAGGAGGTCAAGAGAAAGATGCAAGAGGTGAAAAAGAGGGCAAATGAGAGTTAGGGTGGGAGAGTATCATCGAATTTAAGAGAGAATAAAAAGATGTTTTGGAAGGAGGTAAATAACGTGCATAAGACAAGAGAACAAATGGGAACATCGGTGAAGGGGGCAAATGGGGAGGTGATAACAATAGTGATGAAGTGATAAGGAGATGGAGTGAATATTTTGAAGGTTTGTTGAATGTGTTTGATTATAGAGTGGCAGATATAGGGTGTTTTGGTCAGGGTGGTGCGTGAAGTGAGAGGGTCAGGGAGAATGGTTTGGTAAACAGAGAAAAGGTGGTGAAAGCTTTGCAGAATATGAAAGCTGATGGGTTTGGATGGTATTGCAGTGGAATTTATTAAAAAAAAGGCAGTGACTGTGATGTTGATTGGTTGGTAAGGATTTTCATTGTATGTATAGATCATGGTGAAGTGCATGCATAGTGCCATTGTACAAAGGCAAAGGGGATAGAGGTGAGTGTTTAGATTACAGAGGCATAAGTTTGTTGAGTATTTCTTGGAAGTTGTATGGGAGGGTTTTGATTTAGAGGGTAATGGCATGTACAGAGCATCTGATTGAGGAGGAGCTGTGTGGTTTTTAGAAGTGGTAGAGAATGTGTGGATCAATTGTATGCTTTGAAGAATGTATGTGAGAAATGCTTAGAAAAACAGATGGATTTGTATGTTGCATTTATGGATCTGGAGAAGGCATATGATAGGGTTGATAGAGATGCTTTGTGGAAGGTTTGAAGAGTAATTGGTGTGGGAGGTAAGTTTCTAGAAGCAGTGAAAAGTTTTTACCAAAGATTTAAGGCATGTGTATGAGTAGAAAGAGAGGAAAGTGATTGGTTCCCAGTAAATGTGGGTTTACAGTAGGGGTGCATGATATCTCCATGGCTGTTTAATCTGTTTATGGAAGGGTTGGTTAGGGAGGTGAATGCAAGGGTTTTGGAGAGAGGGGCGAGTATGCAGTCTGTTGTGGATGAGAGGGCTTGGGAAGTGAGTCAGTTATTGTTCACTGATGATACAGCACTGGTGGCTGATTCGGGTGAGAAACTGCAGAATCTGGTGACTGAGTTTGTTAAAGTGTGTGAAAGGAGAAAGTTAAGAATAAATGTGGGCAAGAGCAAGGTTGTTAGGTTCATTAGGGTTAAAGGACAAGTTAATTGGGAGGTAAGTTTGAATGGAGAAAAACTGGAGGAAGTGAGGTGTTTTATATATCTGGGTGTTGACTTAGCAGCAGATGGAACTATGGAAGCAGAAGTGAGTCACAAGGTGGGGGAGGGGGCGAAGGTTCTGGAAGAGTTGAAGAATGTGTGGAAGGCGAGAAAGATATCTCGGAGAGCAAAAATGGGTATGTTTGAAGGAATAGTTGTTCCAACAATGTTATGTGGTCACAAGGCATGGGCTATAGATAGGGTTATGTGGAGGAGGATGGATGTGTTGGAAATGAAAAGTTTGAGGACAATATGCGGTGTGAGGTGGTTTGATCAAGTAAGTAATCTAAGGGTAAGAGAGGTGTGTGGCAATATAAAGAGTGTGGTTGGGAGAGCAGAAGAGGGTGTGTTGAAATGGTTTGGTCACATGGAGAGAATGAGTGAGGAATGATTAAGAGGATATATGTGTCAGAGGTGGAGAGAACAAGGGGAAGCGAGAAACCAAATTGGAGGTGGAAGGATGGAATGAAAAATATTTGAACGATCGGGGCCTGAACATACAGGAGGGTGAAAGGAGTGCAAGGAATAGTGAATTGGAATGATGTGGTATACCGGGGTTGACGTGCTGTCTAGGGGTTGAATCAGAGTATGTGAAGCTTCTAAGGTAAACCATGGAAAGATGTGTGTGGCCTGGATGTGGAAGGGAGCTGTGGTTTTGGTGCATTACACATGAGAGCTAGAGACTGAGTGTGAACGAATGTGGCCTTTTTGTCTTTTCCTGGTGCTACCTCACTGGAGGATAGGGGGATGCTGTTTCCTGTGTGGCGGGGTGGTGACAGGAATGGATGAAGGCAGCAAGTATGAATATGTACATGTGTATATATGTATATGTCTATGTATGATTATGTATGTGTACATTGAAATGTTTATGTATGTATATATGTATATATGTATGTATATGAAGATTTGTATGGGTTTTCAGAAAAGAAGAGTGAATGTTGGGGTGAAGAGGGTGGTGAGAGTAAGTGAGCTTGGGAAGGAGACTTGTGTGAGGAAGTACCAGGAGAGACTGAGTACAGAATGGAAAAAGGTGAGAACAATGGAAGTAAGGGGAGTGGGGAGGAATGGGATGTATTTAGGGAATCAGTGATGGCTTGCGCAAAAGATGCTTGTGGCATGAGAAGAGTGGGAAGTGGGTTGATTAGAAAGGGTAGTGAGTGGTGGGATGAAGAAGTAAGATTATTAGTGAAGGGGAAGAGAGAGGCATTTGGACGATTTTTGCAGGGAAAAAATGCAATTGAGTGGGAGATGTATAAAAGAAAGAGACAGGAGGTCAAGAGAAAGGTGCAAGAGGTGAAAAAGAGGGCAAATGAGAGTTCGGGTGAGAGAGTATCATTAAATTTTAGGGAGAATAAAAAGATGTTTTGGAAGGAGGTAAATAAAGTGAGTAAGACAAGGGAGCAAATGGAAACTTCAGTGAAGGGCACAAATGGGGAGGTGATAACAAGTAGTGGTGATGTGAGAAGGAGATGGAGTGAGTATTTTGAAGGTTTGTTGAATGTGTTTGATGATAGATTGGCAGATATAGGGTGTTTAAGTCGAGGTGGTGTGCAAAGTGAGAGGGTTAGGGAAAATGGTTTGGTAAACAGAGAAGAGGTAGTAAAAGCTTTGCGGAAGATGAAAGCCGGCAAGGCAGCAGGTTTGGATGGTATTGCAGTGGAATTTATTAAAAAAGGGGGTGACTGTATTATTGACTGGTTGGTAAAGTTATTTAATGTATGTATGACTCATGGTGAGGTGCCTGAGGATTGGCGGAATGCGTGCATAGTGCCATTGTACAAAGGCAAAGGGGATAAGAGTGAGTGCTCAAATTACAGAGGTATAAGTTTGTTGAGTATTCCTGGTAAATTATATGGGAGGGTATTGATTGAGAGGGTGAAGGCATGTACAGAGCATCAGATTGGGGAAGAGCAGTGTGGTTTCAGAAGTGGTAGAGGATGTGTGGATCAGGTGTTTGCTTTGAAGAATGAATGTGAGAAATACTTAGAAAAGCAAATGGATTTGTATGTAGCATTTATGTATCTGGAGAAGGCATATGATAGAGTTGATAGAGATGCTTTGTGGAAGGTATTAAGAGTATATGGTGTGGGAGGCAAGTTGTTAGAAGCAGTGAAAAGTTTTTATGGAGGATGTAAGGCATGTGTACGTGTAGGAAGAGAGGAAAGTGATTGGTTCTCAGTGAATGTAGGTTTGCGGCAGGGGTGTGTGATGTCACCATGGTTGTTTAATTTGTTTATGGATGGGGTTGTTAGGGAGGTGAATGCAAGAGTTTTGGAAAGAGGGGCAAGTATGAAGTCTGTTGGGGATGAGAGAGCTTGGGAAGTGAGTCAGTTGTTGTTCGCTGATGATACAGCGCTGGTGGCTGATTCATGTGAGAAACTGCAGAAGCTGGTGACTGAGTTTGGTAAAGTGTGTGAAAGAAGAAAGTTAAGAGTAAATGTGAATAAGAGCAAGGTAATTAGGTACAGTAGGGTTGAGGGTCAAGTCAATTGGGAGGTAAGTTTGAATGGAGAAAAACTGGAGGAAGTAAAGTGTTATAGATATCTGGGAGTGGATCTGGCAGCGGATGGAACCATGGAAGCGGAAGTGGATCATAGGGTGGGGGAGGGGGCGAAAATCCTGGGAGCCTTGAAGAATGTGTGGAAGTCGAGAACATTATCTCGGAAAGCAAAAATGGGTATGTTTGAAGGAATAGTGGTTCCAACAATGTTGTTTGGTTGCGAGGCATGGGCTATGGATAGAGTTGTGCGCAGGAGGATGGATGTGCTGGAAATGAGATGTTTGAGGACAATTTGTGGTGTGAGGTGGTTTGATCGGGTAAGTAATGATAGGGTAAGAGAGATGTGTGGAAATAAAAAGAGCGTGGTTGAGAGAGCAGAAGAGGGTGTTTTGAAATGGTTTGGGCACATTGAGAGAATGAGTGAGGAAAGATTGACCAAGAGGATATATGTGTCGGAGGTGGAGGGAACGAGGAGAAGAGGGAGACCAAATTGGAGGTGGAAAGATGGAGTGAAAAAGATTTTGTGTGATCGGGGCCTGAACATGCAGGAGGGTGAAAGGAGGGCAAGGAATAGAGTGAATTGGATCGATTTGGTATACCAGGGTTGACGTGCTGTCAGTGGATTGAATCAGGGCATGTGAAGCGTCTGGGGTAAACCATGGAAAGCTGTGTAGGTATGTATATTTACGTGTGTGGACGTATGTATATACATGTGTATGGGGGTGGGTTGGGCCATTTCTTTTGTCTGTTTCCTTGCGCTACCTCGCAAACGCGGAAGACAGCAAAAAAAAAAAAAAGAAAAAAGAAAAATATGTATGTATGGGCATTTATGTATATATACATGTGTGTGTATATGAGTGTTTGGGCCAGTCTCCATCAGTTTCCTTGCACTATCTCGCTGACACATGAAACAGCTTTTAAGTGTAATAAAATGAATAATGAGATAAAATATCCTCTCTCATACCCATTTATTACTTAATTGATCAGACAACTCACACCACATATTTTCCTTATACATTTGATTTCCAGCACATCAACACATCCATCCTCTTCCTGACCTGATCAGCAGTCTATGCCTCACATCCATATGATATTGTTAGGACTACAGTACCTTCAGATATTTTTGCCCTCCCAGTTAATGATCTCTTTCCACACATTCTTTAATGCTCCTAGAACCTTTTTCTCCTCACCTGTCCTGTGACACATTTCCACTTCCATGGTGCCACTTATTGCAATGTCCATTCCTAGTTATCCAAAACACTTCACTTTTTCAAATTTTTCTCCATTCAAACTCACACCTCAGCTAACATCTCCTTCATCCCTGTAAACCTAATAACCTTGCTCTTAGTCACATTTACTTTTAAGTTTATCCGTATACGCACACTTCCAAATTCAGTCACCAGCTAATGCAGTTTCTTAAACGAATCTGCTACCAATGCTGTATCATCAGCAAACAACTGACTCAATTACCAGGCCCTCTTATCTCCTACAGACAGCATACTTGACTCATGCTCTTTCCAGGACTTGCATTTACCTCCGTCACCACCCCATCCATAAACACATTAAACAGCCATGGTAACATTACACTATCCTGCCACAGACCATCCTTCACTTGAAACTTCTTACTCTCCTCTCTGCCTTCTTGTAGACTTGCATTATACATTTTATAAAAACTCCTCACTGCTTCTGGCAGCTTTCTTAAGACCTTCCACAATGCATATCTATCAACCCTATCATATGCTTTCTTGAGATCCATAAATGTTACATATAATTCCATTTCTTTAAGTATTTCTCACACACTCCTTAAAGGAAACATCTTATCCACACATCCCCTACCACTTCTGAAACCACACAGCTCCTCCCCAGTCTGATGCTATGTACATGCTTTCACCCTCTCAATCACTGCTCTCCCATACAACTTACCAGGTACACTCAACACTTATACCCTTTTAGTCTAAACTCTTACTTATATCCCCTTTGCCTTTATGGAGTGGCACTATAAATGCATTCTGCCAATTCTTAGGCACCTCTCCATAATCCATGCATACACTGAAAATCCGAACTAACCGATCAACAACACACTCAAACCTTTCTTTAAAAATTCAGCTGCAGTAACATCCACTCCAGCTGCCTTGCTACATTTCATCTTACATAAGGCTTTCACGACCTCATCTCAAACACCATACATCTGTCATCCCATCATCAAACATGTTAAACAGTCCTTCAGAACACTCATCCCATCTCCTCCTTTCTTTATCTCTACCGGTTATCACTTCCACCTTTGCTTCTTTTGCTGATGCTTCTACTTGTTTTGTTGTTTTTTATACATTATTAACCCCATTCCTAAACATCTTATTCTCCCTAAAGTTTACTGATACTCTCCCAACTCTCATATGCCCTCTTTTTTAATCACTGTTCCTTCCTCTTGACCTCCTTTCACTTCGTCTTATACGCTTCCCAGTCATTTGCACTCCTTCTGAGTAAGTACTACCCAGATGCCCCTCTTTTCTCTTTCACTAGCAGTTTTACCTCTTCATCCCACCACTCACTACCCCTTCTTATCTGCCTATCTCCCACCTTTTGCATGCCACGTGCATATGCCAGCACTGCTTCCCTGTATACCTCCAATTCCTCACCCACCCTCCTGCTTCATTTACTCTCATATTCTGCAATTCTACATTCAGTCTCTTATGATATTGCTTTCCTCAAGTGTCTTTTCCAAACTTATTCACTTTCACCATTCTCTTTTTGCCAATATTGTTTCCTCTTTTCCGAAAACCTCTTCAAAGCTTCACCCTCATCTCCATAGGATAATGATCAGGCATCCATCAGCTGCCCCTTTCAGCACATTCATATCCAGAAGTCTCTCTTTTACACACCTATCAGCTGATATGTAGTCTTATAATGCCTGCAGACCATACATGTAATTATGTATGTCCCTCTTTTTAAACTAGGTATTCTCAGTTACTAGAGAATATCGTTAAATTTTAGGGAGACTGAAAAGATGTTTTGGAAGGAGGTAAATAAAGTGCATAAGACAAGAGAACTTATGGGAACATCGGTGAAGGGGGCAAATGGGGAGGTCATAACAAGTAGCGGTGAAGTGAGAGGGAGATGGAGTGAGTATTTTGAAGGTTTTATTGAATGTGTTAAATGATAGAGTGGCAGATATAGGGTGCTTTGGTCGAGGTGGTATGTAAAGTGAGAGGGTTAGGAAGAATGATTTGGTAAACAGAGAAGAGGTAGTAAAAGCTTTGCGGAAGATGAAAACCAGCAAGGCGGCGGGTTTGGATGGTATTGCTGTGGAATTTTTGAAGTATAGGGATGACTGTGTTGTTGACTGGTTGATAAGGATATTCAGTGTATGTATGGTTCATGGTGAGGATTGGCAGAATGCATGCACAGTGCCATTGTACAAAGGCAAAGGGGTTAAAAGTGAGTGTTCAAATTACAGATGTATAAGTTTATTGGTGGGTGATTTGAATGCAAAGGTGAGTAATGTGGCAGTTGAGGGAATAATTGGTATACATGGAGTGTTCAGTGTTGTAAATGGAAATGGTGAAGAGCTTGTAGATTTATGTGCTGAAAAAGGACTGGTGATTGGGAATACCTGGTTTAAAAAGCGAGATATACATAAGTATACGTATGTAAGTAGGAGAGATGGCCAGAGAGCGTTATTGGATTACGTGTTAATTGATAGACGCACGAAAGAGAGAGTTTTGGATGTTAATGTGCTGAGAGGTGCAACTGGAGGGATGTCTGATCATTATCTTGTGGAGGCAAAGGTGAAGATTTGTGGGGGTTTTCAGAAAAGAAGAGAGAATGTTGGGGTGAAGAGAGTGGTGAGAGTAAGTGAGCTTGGGAAGGAGACTTGTGTGAGGAAGTACCAGGAGAGACTGAGTACAGAATGGAAAAAGGTGAGAACAAAGGAGGTAAGGGGAGGGGGGGAGGAATGGGAGGTATTTAGGGAAGCAGTGATGGCTTGCGCAAAAGATGCTTGTGGCATGAGAAGCATGGGAGGTGGGTTGATTAGAAAAGGTAGTGAGTGGTGGGAGGAAGAAGTAAGACTATTAGTGAAAGAGAAGAGAGAGGCATTTGGATGATTTTTGCAGGGAAAAAATGCAAATGAGTGGGAGATGTATAAAAGAAAGAAGCAGGAGGTCAAGAGAAAGGTGCAAGAGGTGAAAAAGAGGGCAAATGAGAGTTGGGGTGAGAGAGTATCATTAAATTTTAGGGAGAATAAAAAGATGTTTTGGAAGGAGGTAAATAAAGTGCGTAAGACAAGGGAACAAATGGGAACTTCAGTGAAGGGGGCTAATGGGGAGGTGATAACAAGTAGTGGTGATGTGAGATGGAGTGAGTATTTTGAAGGTTTGTTGAATGTGTTTGATGATAGAGTGGCAGATATAGGGTGTTGTGGTCGAGGTGGTGTGCAAAGTGAGAGGGTTAGGTAAAATGATTTGGTAAATAGAGAAGAGGTAGTAAAAGCTTTACGGAAGATGAAAGCCAGCAAGGCAGCAGGTTTGGATGGTATTGCAGTGGAATTTATTAAAAAAGGAGGTGACTGTATTGTTGACTGGTTGGTAAGGTTATTTAATGTATGTATCATTCATGGTGAGGTGCCTTAGGATTGGCGGAATGCTTGCATAGTGCCATTGTACATTGGCAAAGGGGATAAGAGTGAGTGCTCAAATTACAGAGGTATAAGTTTGTTGAGTATTCCTGGTAAATTATATGGGAGGGTATTGATTGAGAGGGTGAAGGCATGTACAGAGCATCAGATTGGGGAAGAGCAGTGTTGTTTCAGAAGTGGTAGAGGATGTGTGGATCAGGTGTTTGCTTTGAAGAATTTTTTTTTTTTTTTTTTTTTTTTTTTTTATACTTTGTCGCTGTCTCCCGCGTTTGCGAGGTAGCGCAAGGAAACAGACGAAAGAAATGGCCCAACCCCCCCCCCATACACATGTACATACACACGTCCACACACGCAAATATACATACCTACACAGCTTTCCATGGTTTACCCCAGACGCTTCACATGCCTTGATTCAATCCACTGACAGCACGTCAACCCCTGTATACCACATCGCTCCAATTCACTCTATTCCTTGCCCTCCTTTCACCCTCCTGCATGTTCAGGCCCCGATCACACAAAATCTTTTTCACTCCATCTTTCCACCTCCAATTTGGTCTCCCTCTTCTCCTCGTTCCCTCCACCTCCGACACATATATCCTCTTGGTCAATCTTTCCTCACTCATTCTCTCCATGTGCCCAAACCATTTCAAAACACCCTCTTCTGCTCTCTCAACCACGCTCTTTTTATTTCCACACATCTCTCTTACCCTTACGTTACTTACTCGATCAAACCACCTCACACCACACATTTTCCTCAAACATCTCATTTCCAGCACATCCATCCTCCTGCGCACATCTCTATCCATAGCCCACGCCTCGCAACCATACAACATTGTTGGTACCACTATTCCTTCAAACATACCCATTTTTGCTTTCCGAGATAATGTTCTCGACTTCCACACATTTTTCAAGGCTCCCAAAATTTTCGCCCCCTCCCCCACCCTATGATCCACTTCCGCTTCCATGGTTCCATCCGCTGACAGATCCACTCCCAGATATCTAAAACACTTCACTTCCTCCAGTTTTTCTCCATTCAAACTCACCTCCCAATTGACTTGACCCTCACCCCTACTGTACCTAATAACCTTGCTCTTATTCACATTTACTCTTAACTTTCTTCTTCCACACACTTTACCAAACTCAGTCACCAGCTTCTGCAGTTTCTCACATGAATCAGCCACCAGCGCTGTATCATCAGCGAACAACAACTGACTCACTTCCCAAGCTCTCTCATCCCCAACAGACTTCATACTTGCCCCTCTTTCCAGGACTCTTGCATTTACCTCCCTAACAACCCCATCCATAAACAAATTAAACAACCATGGAGACATCACACACCCCTGCCGCAAACCTACATTCACTGAGAACCAATCACTTTCCTCTCTTCCTACACGTACACATGCCTTACATCCTCGATAAAAACTTTTCACTGCTTCTAACAACTTGCCTCCCACACCATATATTCTTAATACCTTCCACAGAGCATCTCTATCAACTCTATCATATGCTTTGAAGAATGTATGTGAGAAATACTTAGAAAAACAAATGGATTTGTATGTAGCATTTATGGATCTGTAGAAGGCATATGATAGAGTTAATAGAGATGCTCTGTGGAAGGTTTTAAGAATATATGGTGTGGGAGGCAAGTTGTTAGAAGCAGTGAAAAGTTTTTATGGAGGATGTAAGACATGTGTACGTGTAGGAAGAGAGGAAAGTGATTGGTTCTCAGTGAATGTAGGTTTGCGGCAGGGGTGTGTGATGTCTCCATGGTTGTTTAATTTGTTTATGGATGGGGTTGTTAGGGAGATGAATGCAAGAGTTTTGGAAAGAGGGGCAAGTATGAAGTCTGTTGGGGATGAGAGAGCTTGGGAAGTGAGTCAGCTGTTGTTCGCTGATGATACAGCATTGGTGGCTGATTCATGTAAGAAACTGCAGAAGCTGGTGACTGAGTTTGGTAAAGTGTGTGAAAGAGGAAAGTTGAGAGTAAATGTGAATAAGAGCAAGGTTATTAGATACAGTAGGGTTGAGGGTCAAGTCAATTGGGAGGTAAGTTTGAATGGAGAAAAACTGGAGGAAGTAAAGTGTTTTAGATATATGGGAGTGGATCTGGCAGGGGATGGAACCATGGAAGCGGAAGTGAATCATAGGGTGGGGGAGGGGGCGAAAATTCTGGGAGCCTTGAAGAATGTTTGGAAGTCGAGAACATTATCTCGGAAAGCAAAAATGGGTATGTTTGAAGGAATAGTGGTTCTAACAATGTTGTATGGTTGCGAGGCGTGGGCTATGGATAGAGTTGTGCGGAGGAGGGTGGATGTGCTGGAAATGAGATGTTTGAGGACAGTGTGTGGTGTGAGGTGGTTTGATCGAGTAAGTAATGTAAGGGTAAGAGAGATGTGTGGAAATGAAAAGAGTGTGGTTGAGAGAGCAGAACACGGTGTTTTGAAATGGTTTGGTCACATGGAGAGAATGAGTGAGGAAAGATTGACAAAGAGGATATATGTGTCAGAGGTGGAGGGAACGAGGAGAAGTGGGAGACCAAATTTTAGATGGAAAGATATAGTGAAAAAGATTTTGAGTGATCGGGGCCTGAACATGCAGGAGGGTGAAAGGCGTGCAAGGAATAGAGTGAATTGGAACGATGTGGTATACCAGGGTCGACGTGCTGTCAATGGATTGAACCAGGGCATGTGAAGCGTCTGGGGTAAACCATGGAAAGTTATGTGGGGCCTGGATGTGGAAAGGGAGCTGTGGTTTCGGTGCATTATGACATGACAGCTAGAGACTGAGTGTGAACGAATGGAGCTTTTGTTGTCTTTTCCTAGCACTACCTCGCACACATGAGGGGGGAGGGGGTTGTTATTCCATGTGTGGCGGGATGGCGATGGGAACAAATATAGGCAGACAGTATGAATTATGTACATGTGTATATATGTATATGTCTGTGTGTGTATATATATGTGTACATTGAGATGTATAGGTATGTATATTTGCATGTGTGGACGTGTATGTATATACATGTGTATGTGGGCGGGTTGGGCCATTCTTTCGTCTGTTTCCTTGCGCTACCTCGCTAACGCGGGAGACAGCGACAAAGCAAAATAAAATAATAAAAGAAAAAGTTTATTGAGTGTTCTTGGAAAATTATATGCGAGGGTATTGATTGAGAGGGTGAAGGCATGTACAGAGCATCAGATTGGGGAGGAGCAGTGTGATTTCAGAAGTGGTAGAGGATGTGTGGATCAGGTGTTTGCTTTAAAGAATGTATGTGAGAAAAAACTGGAAAAACAGATGGATTTGCAGATGGATCTGGAAAAGGCATATGATAGGGTTGATAGAGATGCTTTGTGGAGGGTATTGATAGTATATGGTGTGTGAGGTAAGTTGTTAGAAGCAGTGAAAAGTTTTTATTGAGGATGTAATGCATGTGTACGAGTAGAAAGAGAGGAAAGTGATTGGTTCCCAGTGAATGTTGGTTTGCAGCAGGGGTGCGTGATGTCTCCATGGTTGTTTAATTTGTTTATGGATGGGGTTGATAGGGTGGTGAATGCTAGAGTTTTGGGGAGAGGGGTAAGTATGCAGTCTGTTGTGGATGAGAGGGCTTGGGAAGTGAGTCAGTTGTTGTTTGCTGATGATACAGTGCTAGTGGTTGATTTGGGTGAGAAACTGCAGAAGTTGTTGACTGAGTTTGTTAAAGTTTGTGAAAGAAGAAAGCGTTATCTCAGATAGCAAAAATAGGTATATTTGAAGGAATAGTCATTCCAGCAGTATTATATGGTTGCAAAGCTTGCCTTGGACTATAGATAGGGTTGTATGGAGGAGGATGGCTATGTTGGAAAGATAATGTTTGAAGACAGCTTGTGGTGTGAGGTGGGATGATTGAGTAAGTAATGAAAGGGTAAGAGAGATGTGTGGTAATAAAAAGAGTGTGGTTGAGAGCGCAGAGGTTGTGTTGAAGTGGTTTGGACATAAGGAGAGAATGAGTGAGGATAGGTTGACAGAGAAAGTATATGGGACAGAGGTGGAGGGAACAAGAAGTGGGAGACCAATTTGGAGGTGTAAGGATGGAGGGAAAAAGATTTTGAGTGATCTGGGCCAGAACATGCAGGAGGGTGAAAGGTGTGCATGGAATAGAGTGAATTGGAACGATATGGTATACGAGGGGTCGACGTGCAATTATGAATGTGTACATGTGTATTTATGTATGTATATGTATATGTTGACATATTTGTACATATGTATGTATATGTAAATTTTTTTTTTTTTTTTTTTTTTTTTTTTATACTTTGTCGCTGTCTCCCGCGTTTGCGAGGTAGCGCAAGGAAACAGACGAAAGAAATGGCCCAACCCACCCCCATACACATGTATATACATACGTCCTTACACGCAAATATACATACCTACACAGCTTTCCATGGTTTACCCCAGACGCTTCACATGCCTTGATTCAATCCACTGACAGCACGTCAACCCCGGTATACCACATCGCTCCAATTCACTCTATTCCTTGCCCTCCTTTCACCCTCCTGCATGTTCAGGCCCCGATCACACAAAATCTTTTTCACTCCATCTTTCCACCTCCAATTTGGTCTCCCTCTTCTCCTCGTTCCCTCCACCTCCGACACATATATCCTCTTGGTCAATCTTTCCTCACTCATTCTCTCCATGTGGCCAAACCATTTCAAAACACCCTCTTCTGCTCTCTCAACCACGCTCTTTTTATTTCCACACATCTCTCTTACCCTTACGTTACTTACTCGATCAAACCACCTCACACCACACATTGTCCTCAAACATCTCATTTCCAGCACATCCATCCTCCTACGCACAACTCTATCCATAGCCCACGCCTCGCAACCATACAACATTGTTGGAACCACTATTCCTTCAAACATACCCATTTTTGCTTTCCGAGATAATGTTCTCAACTTCCACACATTCTTCAAGGCTCCCAGAATTTTCGCCCCCTCCCCCACCCTATGATCCACTTCTGCTTCCATGGTTCCATCCGCTGCCAGATCCACTCCTAGATATCTAAAACACTTCACTTCCTCCAGTTTTTCTCCATTCAAACTCACCTCCCAATTGACTTGACCCTCAACCCTACTGTACCTAATAACCTTGCTCTTATTCACATTTACTCTTAACTTTCTTCTTTCACACAATTTACCAAACTCAGTCACCAGCTTCTGCAGTTTCTCACATGAATCAGCCACCAGCGCTGTATCATCAGCGAACAGCAACTGACTCACTTCCCAAGCTCTCTCATCCCCAACCGACTTCATACTTGCCCCTCTTTCCAAAACTCTTGCATTCACCTCCCTAACAACCCCATCCATAAACAAATTAAACAACCATGGAGACATCACACACCCCTTCCGCAAACCTGCATTCACCGAGAACCAATCACTTTCCTCTCTTCCTACATGTACACATGCCTTACATCCTCGATAAAAACTTTTCACTGCTTCTAACAACTTGCCTCCCACACCATATATTCTTAATGCCTTCCACAGAGCATCTCTATCAACTCTATCATATGCCTTCTCCAGATCCATAAATGCTACACACAAATCCATTTGCTTTTCTAAGTATTTCTCACATACATTCTTCAAAGCAAATACCTGATCCACACATCCTCTACCACTTCTGAAACCACACTGCTCTTCCCCAATCTGTGTGTATATGTATATGTGTGTATATATTTCCTGGCTTTACCTCACTAATGTGAGGAACGGCAATTAAGTATAATAAGAAAAATAGTCTTTTCTGTTATTGATTATATAGTGGAGTGGATGGGATTCCAGTCTGGTTATTCAAGAAAGAGGTCGCCCGTGCTGTTGATTAATTAGTAAGGCTTTCTGATATTTGTATGGTGTTTGCTATTTGACATTTTTATGTTGCAAGGTAAAGTGGCTGAGGACTGGCAGAATGCCATTATGGAAAGGTAAAAGGAACAGGAGTGAATACTCAGATTATAGAGGTATAAACATGTTGGGTATATCTGGTAAATCGTATAAAGAATTGATGAATGAGAGGATGATGTCATGCACAGAGGAGCACTGTGGCTGCTGGAGAGGTAGAGTATCTGTGGACCAGTTGTTTGCTTTGAAGAAAATAAGAAATTCTTGGAGAAAAAGAGTGCATTGTATATGGCCTTTATTGCTTTGGAGACAGCTTGTTATAGGCTTGACAGAGAAATCTTGTGAAAGGTGTGGGATGAATTGGAAGTCACTGAATGTAGTATGAGGTAATTGGAAGTTACTAAATGCAGTTAGGAGTTTTTACCAGGAAAGTAAGGCATGTATGCATGCAGGAATGGAAGAGGATGAGTGGCTTCCTTGGTGAAGGTGGGTCTTGGTCAAGGACATATGATATAACATTGATTCTTTAATTTGTGTATGAAGAGGATGGGCAAGGAAGTAAATGTGTAGGTCTGTAGATTGAGAAGTTTGTCCATGGAATGCTGAGGGGATGGGGTGGTGGGTGGGGCAGATCTTAGAAACTCCAAAAGTTTTTAATGTAATTTAGGAGAGAGTGTGAAAGGGAGAGATTCAGTATAAATATGAACAAAAGTAAGTTAATGTGGTAGGTTAAACAGGATGATTCGAGTGTATGCATGAATAAGGAAGTCCAGGAGGGAAAAGAGTACTTTAGGCACTTAGGAGTAGATGTAACTGTGGCTGGATCCATGAGGGGTGAAGTGAGTCATAGGATGGAAGATGGGGCTATGTTATTTTATGCATTAAAGAGCAAATGGAAGGAGAGGTCAGTCTCAGAACAAAGATAGTTGTTTATAAAGGTACACCAGTCCCAGTAGTATTGTGTGAGTGTAAGTCTTGGACCTTGAATGTAAAAGTAAGGAATAGGGTGGACATGTTAGAAATGAGATGTTTGAATATGATATGTGGTGTGACGTGGGTTGATTGTATAAGGTATGACACTGTAAAAGAGAGGTTTAGTAGTAGGTGAAGCTTGATTGAGATTAGTAACCAAAACATGCTGAAATAGTTCAGACACATGGAGATGATGAGGGAAGAAAGATGGACTAAAAGGAACTGAATGCTAAAATTGGAATGAGTATGCTGGAGGGGGAGACCAAGTAGAATTTGGAAAGATGAAGTGGAGGCTTTGGGGTATGTATCAGGGCCTGAATGTTAGGTGGGCAAGAAGTACACATGGGATTGAACAGATTGGAGTAATGTGTGGTACAAAGGTCTGAACTAGGGCACATGAAACTGTCAAGGTAAACCACAAAATAGTCTGTAGGGTTTGCCTGTTGATGGTTGGCTTCCATTTCCATCCCTTATACATGATAGCTAGTGGGTGGATGTGTGCAAATGTGGCCATTATTCATTTATGACTGATGATGATTCATCACAAAAGTGAGAGAGATAGTTAGTTATGATATAGAAAAACATTATTAACATTAGTTGTTTGTTTACAAGATATTAAAAGTTTTCCTTACTTCTCTTATAAGATAGTTTAAGTTTTTCTTACTTCTCTGGTTGAAGGACTGATGATGTCGAGCAGTTAAAAGTCACTTTTAGTTTTAATGCTTTCTCCATTTTAGTTGTGCTTTTTTAAAGTATTCTGTGTTTGAGGTGAAAATAAGGTGTTAAACATTTATACTTTTCAAAAGAGGTTTGCTTATTGTAATGTCCATAAGCTTTCTACTGGTAATTACTCTGTTGTTTGCTGTTGATTTGAATAATTAAGTAAACCCAAAATATTTTATACCTTTGTCTGATATCTGAATATTTTTCTTATTTTTCCCATAGGTACTCAAGAAGATCAGCGAAGGAGTTCGTGAATTTGGTTTAACATGGCGGCAAATTTTACAGTTTCGACAGTTGCATGTTGGGGGCATTGATGTTACTGTTCGCCATCTGCTGTTTACCTTAAGGCAACGTCTGCAGCCACAGATTCAGTCAGAGTCAAGTCATAGACAGGTATGTTGTTCTCATATTAGAAGTATCACAAACTTGAAGTAATGGGACCTGATTAGTCATGATCATATGGTTGCTTGGGGATATAATGAACTAATTTGAAGATACTTTATAGATATAGGTATTCATAGCTAGATTCTCATTTTCACTTAGTTATCATCTTACATGGAAACCATGTAGAGAATAACAGTAATGCTTTAAATTTTGTTCTGAGGTGCACTTCCACTAGTTATCTATTGTCAGATAGACCCATACGAATACATCTAAAACTGTAATGATATATTCAATCTCTTGTCAGATTCACTGTGATACTGTGTTTAGTCTGTAAGATAGTCGTGTCAACTAGGAGTATGTATATATTTATTATTTAGTATACTTTGTCACTGTCTCCCGTATAAGCAAGGTAGCGCAAAGAAACAGATGAAAGAATGGCCACACCCACCCACATACACGTATATACATGCACGTCCACACACACACACACATATACATACCTATACATTTTAATGTATACGTATATATATATACATAAACAGACATATACATACATACACATGTACAGAATTCATACTTACCGCCTTCATTCATTCCTGTCGCCACGCTGCCACACATAAAATGACACACCCTCCCCCCGCATGCGGGCAAGGTAGCACTAGGAAAAGACAACAAATGCCACCTTCATTCACACTTAGTCTCTAGCTGTCATGTATAATGCACCGAAACCACAGCTCCCTTTCCACATCCAGGCCCCACAAAACTTTCCATGGTTTACCCCAGATGCTTCACATGCCCTTGTTCAATCCATTGACAGCACGTTGACCCCAGTATACCACATCGTTCCAGTTCACTCTATTCCTTGCACACCTTTCACCCTCCTGCATGTTTAGGCCCCGATCGTCCAAAATCTTTTTCACTCCATCCTTCCACCTCCAATTTGGTCTCCCACTTCTCGTTCCCTCCACCTCTGATGCATATAACCTCTTGTCAATCTTTCGTCACTCATTCTCTCCATGTGACCAAACCATTTCAATACACCCTCTTCTGCTCTCTCAACCAAACTCTTTTCATTACCACACACCTCTCTTACCCTTTCATTAGTTTCTCGATCAGACCACCTCGCACCACATATTGTCCTCAAAAAACATCTCATTTCCAACACCCCCACCCTCCTCCGCACAACCCTATCTATAGTCCATGCCTCACAACCATATAACATTGTTGGAACTACTTCTCCTCCTTCAAACATACCCATTTTTGCTTTCCATGATAATGTTCTCACCTTCCACACATTCTTCAACACTCCCAGCACTTTTGCCTCTTCCTCCACCCTGTGACTCACTTTCGCTTCCATGGTTCCATCCGCTGCCAAATCCACTCCCAGATATCTAAAACACTTCACTTCCTCCAGTTTTTCTCCATTCAAACTTACCTGCCATTTGACTTGATCCTCAACCCTAATGTACCTAATAACCTTGCTCTTATTCACATTTACTATCAGCTTTCTTCTTTCACACACTTTACCTAACTCAGTCAACAGCTTCTGCAGTTTCTCAGCCGAATCACCCACCAGTGCTGTATCATCAGCAAACAACAACTGACTTACTTCCCAAGCCCTCTCATCCACAACATATTGCATGCTTGCCCCTCTCTCCAAAACTCTTGTATTCACCTCCCTAACAACCCCATCCGTTGCCAAATCCACTCACAGATATCTAAAACACTTCACTTCCTCCAGTTTTTCTCCATTCAAACTTACCTCCCATTTGACTTGACCCTCAACCCTAATGTACCTAATAACCTTGCTCTTATTCACATTTACTATCAGCTTTCTTCTTTCACACACTTTACCTAACTCAGTCACCAGCTTCTGCAGTTTCTCACCCTAATCACCCACCAGCACTGTATCATCAGCAAACAACTGACTCACTTCCCAAGCCCTCTCATCCACAACAGATTGCATACTTGCCCCTCTCTCCAAAACTCTTGCATTCACCTCCCTAACAACCCCATCCATAAACAAATTAAACAACCATGGAGACATCATGCACCCCTGCTGCAAACCGACATTTACCGAGAACCAGTCACATTCCTCTCTTCCTACTCGTACACATTTTCATACATCCTTGGTAAAAACTTTTCACTGCTTCCAGCAACTTGCTTCCCACACCATATGCTCTTAATACCTTCCATATAGCATCTCTATCAACTCTATCATATGCCTTCTCCAGATCCATAAATGCTACATACAAATCCATTTGTTTTTTAAGTATTTCTCACACATTCTTCAAAGCAACCAACTGATCCACACATCCTCTACCATTTCTGAAACCACACTGCTCTTCCCCAACCTGACGCTCTGTCCATTCCTTCACCCTCTCAATCAATACCCTCCCATATAATTTCCCAGGAATACTTAACAAATTTATACCTCTGCAATTTGAACACTCACCTTTATCCCCTTTGCCTTTGTACAATGGCACTATACATGCATTCCACCAATCCTCAGGCATTCAACATGAGCCATACATACATTGAATATCCTTACCAACCAGTCAACAACACAGTTACCCCCTTTTTTAATAAATTCCACTGCAATACCATCCAAACCCGCTGTCTTGCCGGCTTTCATCTTCCACAAAGCTTTCACTACCTCTTCTCTGTTTACCAAATCATTCTCCCTAACCCTCTTACTTCGCACACCACCTTGACCAAAACACCCTATATCTACCACTCTATCATCTAACACATTCAACAAACCTTCAAAATACTCACTCCATCTCTTTCTCACATCACCACTATTTGTTATTACCTCCCTATTAACCCCCTTCACCAATGTTGCCATTTGTTCTCTTGTCTTACACACTTTATTTACCTCCTTCCAAAACATCTTTTTATTCTCCCAAAAATTTAATGATACTCTCTTATTTGCCCTCTTTTTCACCTCTTGCTCCTTTCTCTTGACCTCCTGCCTCTTTCCCTTATTATACATTCCCCAGTCATTTGTACTATTTCTATGCAAAAATCGTCCAAATGCCTCTCTCCTCCTTTACTAATAATCTTACTTCTTCATCCCACCACTCACTACTCTTTCTAATCTGCCTATCTCCCACGCTTCTCATGCCACAAGCATCTTTTGCGCAAGCCATCACTGCTTCCCTAAATACATCCCATTCCTCCTTCACTCCCCTTACGTCCTTTGCTCTCACCTTTTTCGATTCTGCTCTCAATCTCTCCTGATATTTCCTCACACAAGTCTCCTTCCCAAGTTCACCTACTCTCACCACTCTTCACCCCAACATTCTCTCTTCTTTTCTGAAAACCTGTACAAATCTTCACTTTCACCTCCACAAGATAATGATCAGACTTCCCTCCAGTTGCACCTCTCAGCACATTAACATCCAAAAGTCTCTCTTTCACGTGCCTATCAATTAACACATAATCCAATAACACTCTCTGGCCATCTCTCCTACTTGCATACGTATACTTGTATACATCTCTCTTTTTAGACCAGGTATTCCCAATCACCAGTCCCTTTTCAGTACACAAATCTACAAGTTCTTCACCATTTCCATTTACAACACTGAACACCCTATGTACACCAATTATTCCCTCAACTGCCACATTACTCACCTTTCCATTCAAATCACCCATCACTGTAACGCAGTATCGTGCATGAAAACTGCTAACACACTCACTCAGCTGCTCCCAAAACACTTGCCTCTGATGAACTTTCCTTGTATAGTCATTTATACAAGGAGTTTGTCAAGTTTTGTTGAAGGCAAAACGTATAACCAATATCAGGCATCCTTTTGCACAAAATTCTAGTTAGATTACCGTTTTTTTATAAAATTTCAGAAGCTTTAGCTTTTCATGCTGCATTATTCAGTATTGATGAAATTTTAGATAGTTGATATTGATTGAAATGTAAGGATGTGAGATTGTTTCTGCCAAAGGAATGCTAATGTTGCAGTTTTACAGCATACTGCATATGCCTTAAGCATCAATACAAGAAAACCATTTTATCTGATATTGAATTGCTATGAAGGGTTGTATGGTTGAATCACTTTTCTGAGTATTGATAGTTTCAGTCAGTCAAAACTGTGAGCCACAAGAAAGTCCATGAAGAACCACATGGTTCCAACCCCTGAAATGGGCTCTTGGAAAGAGGAAAATTTGTTTGTGAATATCATCAGGAAGGGGCTGTGGGTTCCATGGTTCTTCATGTTTGATGATTTCCTGAATCTGCAGTGTAGGATTCAGTTTCTCATGAACAGCACTGGCAGTTCTTTGCTTTATGAACAAAGGCTTATACTGATCCCTTTCCTATTAGAGCTGATGGAAAAATTTTCTTCCCAAGCTGTGTACAAAAGCTTCCCTTCTCCATGGTCCTGTTTTTAAGGAGTTTGTAGTGTTTGGAAAGACACACAGTCAAGCAGAAATGCTTGAAGGGAGAAATTCATTCTACTTCACCCTATCTTTAGGGGTAGCTCATCAGTTGGATATCCTCACCACCAAACCAAACTCCTCATTACCAACCTGTCTCTCTGGTGTTTGAAACAGGGCAGTAATAACAGATACCCATATTGGGGATTGGAAATACAAGAATCAGAATTATCTCTTTCTGCGAGTAAGTCCTCTGAGGAAAGTTCTTCCCAGACTTATTAGTATTTTCGGCTTCATTGACTCCTGTTGCTTTAAAGTGAGGGAGATAACCATGGTGCCAGATACATTTTGAAATCCTTGACTGATACCTCAAATTTTTCTAGATTACCTCAATCATAGTTCAGGAACTTAACATCGAGGCTCTGGATTTTGGAATTCACACATTGGTTTTTCAACAATTTTTTTGCAATCTGAGATTTAGAAAATGTTTGATAGATTATCTGCTTGAGTTTAGTTTTTCTGTTCAAAGACAGGATCAGTCAGTCTGGAAACTTCAATCTTTCCTTGAAAATAATGATTCTTTGAGATTTTGGAAGCTCTTTGATTACTTTTCCCCTCTTTTATGTGATAAAAACAAGGGTAGTAGTCTACAATATTACCCTACAGGAACCACTTTTTTAATTGATCCTGGTATAAATCCTTGTAGAACTTGAACATACCACTTATGGTGAATTTTGGTATAAACCTCAGTAGACTTGCTTAATATAAGTTTCTTTAATCTGTCTTTTTGAGGAGGCCAGTTTCTTACTGTTTATGCTTAAGCAGAATTTATGAAAGTCATAGACTTGTTACAAGCAGAGGATTTTTTCAGGTGACATGTTGCTTTAACATATATTGAAAACTGATTTTTGATAGTCTTTAGGGATGGGAAAAGAGTTAGATACATGCAATATGCATGCTTTAAGAACCTTTCCTTTTTTTGATGATATATCGGGGGTTAAGATTAATCCAAATCCTGAGTTTCTGGCAAAAAAAGAATGAAATGAGTAAGTTTAGAATTTTTTTCATACATATTTGCCATTTCCCGTGTTAGTAAGGTAGCGTTAAGAACAGAGGACTGAGCCTTAAAGGGAATATCCTTGCTTGGCCCCCTTCTTTGTTCCTTCTTTTGGAATATTAAAAGAAGGAGGGGAGGATTTCCAGCCCTTGCTCTCTCCCCTTTTAGTCGCCTTCTACAACACGCAGGGAATACGTGGGAAGTATTCTTTGTTTCTATCCCCAGGGATGAAGTTTAGACATATTCCCATATATATTTAAATTTCTAAAAAGGGAAACAGAAGAAGCAGTCAAGTGGGGAGTGCTCATCCTCCTTGAAGGCTCAGCTTGGGGTGTCTCAATATGTGTGGATGTAACCAAGATGAGAAGAAAGGAGAGGTAGGTAGTATGTTTCAGGAGAGAAACCTGGATGTTTTGGCTCTGAGTGAAACAAAGCTCAAGGATAAAGAGGGAGAGTGGTTTAGGAAAGTCTTGGGACTAAAGGCAGGGGTTGGTGAGAGGACAAGAGCAATGGAAGAAGTGGCACCTCTCCTGAAGCAGGTGCTGTGGGAGTATGTGATAGAGTGTAAGAAAGTAAATTCTAGATTGATGTGGGTAGAACCGAAAGTGGATGGAGAGAGGTGGGTGATTATTGGTGCCTATGTCCATGGTCATTAGAAGAAAGATCATGAGAGGCATTTTGGGAGCAGCTGAGTGCGTGTGTTAGCAGCTTTGATGCATGAGACTAGGTTATAGTGGTGAGTGATTTGAATGCAAAGGTGAGTAATGTGGCAGTTGAGGGTAAAATTGGTGTAAATGGGGTGTTCAGTGTTGTAAGTGGAAATGATGAAGAGCTTGTGGATTTGTGTGCTGAAAACGGCCTGGTGATTGGGAATACCTGGATTAAAAAGAGAGAGATACGTAAGTATACATATGTGGGTAGGAGAGGTGGTCAAAGGGCGTTATTGGATTATGTGTTAATTGATAGGCATGTAAAAGTTAAATTTTTGGGTGTTAATGTGCTGAGAGGAGCAGCTGGAGGGATGTGTGATCACTATCTTGTGGAGGCAAAGGGAAGATTTGGAGAGGTTTTCAGAAAAGAAGAGTGGTGAGGGTAAGTGAGCTTGGAAAGGAGACTTGTGTAAGGAAGTACCAGGAGAGATTGAGCGTAGAATGGTAAAAGGTGAGAGCAGATGAATTAAGGGGAGTGGGGGAGTTGGGATGTATTTAGGGAAGCAGTGATGCCTTGCACAAAAGATGCATCTGACAAGAGTAAGGTGGGAGGTGGGCAGATTAGAAAATGTTGTGAGTGGTGGGATGAAGAAGTAAGATTGTTAGTGAAAGCGAAGAGAGAGGCATTTGGATGATACTTGCAGGGAAGTAGTGCGAATGATTGGGAGATGTATAAAAGAAAGTGACAGGATGTCAAGAGAAAGGAGCAAGAGGTGAATAAGAGGGCAAATGAGAGTTGGAATGAGAGAGTATCATTAGATTTTAGGGAGAATGAAAAGATGTTTTGGAAGGAGGTAAATAACTTGCGTAAGACAAGAGAACAAATGGGAACATCAATGAAGGGGGAAACAGGGAGGTAATAACAAGTAGTGATGAAGTGAGGAGTCAGATGAAGTAAGTATTTTGAAGGTTTGTTGAATGTGTTTGATGATAGAGTGGCTGATATAGGGTGTTTTGGTCGAGGTGGTGTGTGAAGTGAGAGGGTTAGGGAGAATGGTTTGGTAAACAGAGAAGAGGTAGTGAAAGCTTTATGAAAGATGAAATCCGGCAAGGTTTGGATGGTATTGCAGTGGAATTTATTAAAAAAGGGGTGACTTTGTTGTTATTGGGTTGATAAGGGTATTCATTGTATGTACGTATCATGGTGAAGTGCCAGAGGATTGGTGGAATGCATGCATAGTGCCAGTGTACAAAGGTAAAGGGGATAAAGGTGAGTGTTCAAACTACAGGGGCATAAGTTTGCTTAGTGTTCCTGGGAAATTATATGGGAGGGTATTGACTGGGCATAGGGGAGACAGAATACTTCCCATGCATTCCTCACATGTCGTAGAAGGTGACTAAAGGGGACGGGAGCGGGGGGCTAGAAACCCTCCCTCCTTGTATTTTGACTTTCTAAAAAATGGGAAACATAATGAGTCACGCAGGGAGTGCTCATCCTCCTCGAAGGCTCAGATTGGGGTGTCTAAATGTGTGTGGATGTAACCAAGATGAGAAAAAAGGAGAGATAGGTAGTATGTTTGAGGAAAGGAACCTGGATGTTTTGGCTCTGAGTGAAACAAAGCTCAAGGGTAAAGGGGAAGAGTGGTTTGGGAATGTCGTGGGAGTAAAGTCAGGAGTTAGTGAGAGGACAAGAGCAAGGAGAAGGAGTTGCACTACTCCTGAAACAGAAGTGGTGGGAGTTTGTGGTAGAGTGTAAGAAAGTAAACTCAAGATTGATATGGATAAAACTGAAAGTTGATGGAGAGGGATGGGTGATTATTGGTGCATGTGCATCTGGACATGAGAAGAAAGATCATGAGAGGCAAGTGTTTTGGGAGCAGCTGAATGAGTGTGTTAGTAGTTTTGATGCACGAGACCGGGTTATAGTGATGGGTGATTTGAATGCAAAGGTGAGTAATGTGGCAGTTGAGGGAATAATTGGTATACATGGGGTGTTCAGTGTTGTAAATGGAAATGATGAAGAGCTTGTAGAATTTTTTTTTCTTTTTTTTTTTTTTTTTTTTACTTTGTCGCTGTCTCCCGCGTTTGCGAGGTAGCGCAACGAAACAGACGAAAGAAATGGCCCAACCCCCCCCCATACACATGTATATACATACGTCCACACACGCAAATATACATACCTACACAGCTTTCCATGGTTTACCCCAGACGCTTCACATGCCCTGATTCAATCCACTGACAGCACGTCAACCCCGGTATACCACATCGCTCCAATTCACTCTATTCCTTGCCCTTGTAGAATTATGTGCTGAAAAAGGACTGTTGATTGGGAATACCTGGTTTAAAAAGAGAGATATACATAAGTATACGTATTTAAGTAGGAGAGATGGCTAGAGAGCGTTATTGGATTACGTGTTAATTGGTAGGCGCGCGAAAGAGAGACTTTTGGATGTTAATGTGCTGAGAGGTGCAACTGGAGGGATGTCTGATCATTATCTTGTGGAGGCGAAGGTGAAGATTTGTAGAGGTTTTCAGAAAAGAAGAGAGAATGTTGGGGTGAAGAGAGTGGTGAGAGTAAGTGAGCTTGGGAAGGAGACTTGTGTGAGGAAGTACCAGGAGAGACTGAGTACAGAATGGAAAAAGGTGAGAACAAAGGATGTAAGGGGAGTGGGGGAGGAATGGGATGTATTTAGGGAAGCAGTGAAGGGCTTGCACAAAAGATGCTTGTGGCATGAGAAGCGTGGGAGGTGGGTTGATTAGAAAGAGTTGTGAGTGGTGGGATGAAGAAGTAAGATTATTAGTCAAAGAGAAGAGAGAGGCATTTAGATGATTTTTGCAGGGAAATAATGCAAATGAGTGGGAGAGGTATAAAAGAAAGAGGCAGGAGGTCAAGAGAAAGGTGGAAGAGGTGAAAAAGAGGGCAAATGAGAGTTGGGGTGAGAGAGTATCATTAAATTTTAGGGAGAATAAAAAGATGTTTTGGAAGGAGGTAAATAAAGTGCGTAAGACAAGGGAACAAATGGGAACCTCAGTGAAGGGGGCTAATGGGGAGGTGATAACAAGTCGTGTGATGTGAGAAGAGATGGAGTGAATATTTTGAAGGTTTGTTGAATGTGTTTGATGATAGAGTGGCAGATATAGGGTGTTTTGTTCGAGGTGGTGTGCAGAGTGAGAGGGTTAGGTAAAATGATTTGGTAAACAGAGAAGAGGTAGTAAAAGCTTTGCGGACGATGAAAGCCGGCAAGGCAGCGGGTTTGGATGGTATTGCGGTGGAATTTATTAAAAAAGGGGTGACTGTATTGTTGACTGGTTGGTAAGGTTATTTAATGTATGTATGACTCATGGTGAGGTGCCTGAGGATTGGCGGAATGCGTGCATAGTGCCATTGTACAAAGGCAAAGGGGATAAGAGTGAGTGCTCAAATTACAGAAGTATAAGTTTGTTGAGTATTCCTGGTAAATTATATGGGAGGGTATTGATTGAGAGGGTGAAGGCATGTACAGAGCATCAAATTGGGGAAGAGCAGTGTTGTTTCAGAAGTGGTAGAGGATGTGTGAATCAGGTGTTTGCTTTGAAGAATGTATGTGAGAAATACTTAGAAAAACAAATGGACTTGTATGTAGCATTTATGGATCTTGAGAAGGCATATGATAGAGTTGATAGAGATGCTCTGTGGAAGGTATTAAGAATATATGGTGTGGGAGGCAAGTTGTTAGAAGCAGTGAAAGTTTTTATGGAAGATGTAAGGCATGTGTACGTGTAGAAAGAGAGGAAAGTGATTGGTTCTCAGTGAATGTAGGTTTGCGACAGGGGTGTGTGATGTCTCCATGGTTGTTTAATTTGTTTATGGATGGGGTTGTTAGGGAGGTGAATGCAAGAGTTTTGGAAAGAGGGGCAAATATGCAGTCTGTTGTGGATGAGAGAGCTTGGGAAGTGAGTCAGTTCTTGTTCGCTGATGATACAGCGCTGGTGGCTGATTCATGTGAGAAACTGCAGAAGCTGGTGACTGAGTTTGGTAAAGTATGTGAAAGAAGAGAGTTGAGAGTAAATGTGAATAAGAGTAAGGTTATTAGGTACAGAAGGGTTGAGGGTCAAGTGAATTGGGAGGTAAGTTTGAATGGAGAAAAACTGGAGCTTTCCATGGTTTACCCCAGACGCTTCACATGCCTTGATTCAATCCACTGACAGCACGTCAACCCCGGTATACCACATCGCTCCAATTCACTCTATTCCTTGCCCTCCTTTCACCCTCCTGCATGTTCAGGCCCCGATCACACAAAATCTTTTTCACTCCATCTTTCCACCTCCAATTTGGTCTCCCTCTTCTCCTCGTTCCCTCCACCTCCGACACATATATCCTCTTGGTCAATCTTTCCTCACTCATTCTCTCCATGTGCCCAAACCATTTCAAAACACCCTCTTCTGCTCTCTCAACCACATTCTTTTTATTTCCACACATCTCTCTTACCCTTACGTTACTTACTCGATCAAACCACCTCACACTACACATTGTCCTCAAACATCTCATTTCCAGCACATCCATCCTCCTGCGCACAACTCTATCCATAGCCCATGCCTCGCAACCATACAACATTGTTGGAACCACTATTCCTTCAAACATACCCATTTTTGCTTTCCGAGATAATGTTTTCGACTTCCACACATTCTTCAAGGCTCCCAGAATTTTCGCTCCCTCCCCCACCCTATGATCCACTTCCGCTTCCATGGTTCCATCCGCTGCCAGATCCACTCCCAGATATCTAAAACACTTCACTTCCTCCAGTTTTTCTCCATTCAAACTCACCTCCCAATTGACTTGACCCTCAACCCTACTGTACCTAATAACCTTGCTCTTATTCACATTTACTCTTAACTTTCTTCTTTCACACACTTTACCAAACTCAGTCACCAGCTTCTGCAGTTTCTCACATGAATCAGCCACCAGCGCTGTATCATCAGCGAACAACAACTGACTCACTTCCCAAGCTCTCTCATCCCCAACAGACTTTATACTTGCCCCTCTTTCCAAAACTCTTGCATTCACCTCCCTCACAACCCCATCCATAAACAAATTAAACAACCATGGAGACATCACACACCCCTGCCGCAAACCTACATTCACTGAGAACCAATCACTTTCCTCTCTTCCTACACGTACACATGCCTTACATCCTCGATAAAAACTTTTCACTGCTTCTAACAACTTGCCTCCCACACCATATATTCATAATACCTTCCACAGAGCATCTCTATCAACTCTATCATATGCCTTCTCCAGATCCATAAATGCTACATACAAATCCATTGCTTTTCTAAGTATTTCTCACATACATTCTTCAAAGCAAACACCTGATCCACACATCCTCTACCACTTCTGAAACCACACTGCTCTTCCCCAATCTGATGCTCTGTACATGCCTTCACCCTCTCAATGAATACCCTCCCAGATGAAACAGACGAAAGAAATGGCCCAACCCCCCCCCATACACATGTATATACATACGTCCACACACGCAAATATACATACCTACACAGCTTTCCATGGTTTACCCCAGACGCTTCACATGCCTTGATTGAATCCACTGACAGCACGTCAACCCCGGTATACCACATCGCTCCAATTCACTCTATTCCTTGCCCTCCTTTCACCCTCCTGCATGTTCAGGCCCCGATCACACAAAATCTTTTTCACTCCATCTTTCCACCTCCAATTTGGTCTCCCTCTTCTCCTCGTTCCCTCCACCTCCGACACATACATCCTCTTGGTCAATCTTTCCTCACTCATTCTCTCCATGTGCCCAAACCACTTCAACACACCCTCTTCTGCTTTCTCAACCACGCTCTTTTTATTTCCACACATCTCTCTTACCCCTACGTTACTCACTCGATCAAACCACACCACACATTGTCCTCAAACATCTCATTTCCAGCACATCCATCCTCCTGCGCACAACTCTATCCATAGCCCACGCCTCGCAACCATACAACATTGTTGGAACCACTATTCCTTCAAACATACCCATTTTTGCTTTCCGAGATAATATTCTCGAGTTCCACACATTCTTCAAGGTCCCCAGAATTTTCGCCCCCTCCCCCCCCATGATCCACTTCCGCTTCCATGGTTCCATCCGCTGCCAGATCCACTCCCAGATATCTAAAACACTTCACTTCCTCCAGTTTTTCTCCATTCAAACTCACCTCCCAGTTGACTTGACCCTCAACCCTACTGTACCTAATAACCTTGCTCTTATTCACATTTACTGTTAATTTTCTTCTTCCACACACTTTACCAAACTCAGTCACCAGCTTCTGCAGTTTCTCACATGAATCAGCCACCAGCGCTGTATCATCAGCGAACAACAACTGACTCACTTCCCAAGTTCTCTCATCCCCAACAGACTTCATACTTGCCCCTCTTTCCAAAACTCTTGCATTTACCTCCCTAACAACCCCATCCATAAACAAATTAAACAACCATGGAGACATCACACACCCCTGCCGCAAACCTACATTCACTGAGAACCAATCACTTTCCTCTCTTCCTACATGTACACATGCCTTACATCCTCGATAAAAACTTTTCACTGCTTCTAACAACTTTCCTCCCACACCATATATTCTTAATACCTTGCACAGAGCATCTCTATCAACTCTATCATATGCCTTCTCCAGATCCATAAATGCTACATACAAATCCATTTGCTTTTCTAAGTATTTCTCACATATATTCTTCAAAGCAAACACCTGATCCACACATCCTCTACCACTTCTGAAACCACACTGCTCTTCCCCAATTTGATGCTCTGTACATGCCTTCACCCTCTCAATCAATACCCTCCCATATAATTTACCAGGAATACTCAACAAACTTATACCTCTGTAATTTGAGCACTCACTCTTATCCCCTTTGCCTTTGTACAATGGCACTATGCATGCATTCTGCCAATCCTCAGGCACCTCACCATGAGTCATACATACATTAAATAACCTTACCAACCAGTCAACAATACAGTCACCCCCTTTTTTAATAAATTCCACTGCAATACCATCCAAACCTGCTGCCTTGCCGGCTTTCATCTTCCGCAAAGCTTTCACTACCTCTTCTCTGTTTACCAAATCATTTTCCCTAACCCTCTCACTTTGCACACCACCTCGACCAAAACACCCTATATCTGCCACTCTATCATCAAACACATTCAACAAACCTTCAAAATACTCACTCCATCTCCTTCTCACATCACCACTACTTGTTATCACCTCCCCATTTGCGCCCTTCACTGTAGTTCCCATTTGCTCCCTTGTCTTACGCACTTTATTTACCTCCTTCCAGAACATCTTTTTATTCTCCCCAAAATTTAATGATACTCTCTCACCCCAACTCTCATTTGCCCTTTTTTTCACCTCTTGCACCTTTCTCTTGACCTCCTGTCTCTTTCTTTTATACATCTCCCAGTCAATTGCATTTTTTCCCTGCAAAAATCGTCCAAATGCCTCTCTCTTCTCTTTCACTAATACTCTTACTTCTTCATCCCACCACTCACTACCCTTTCTAATCAACCCACCTCCCACTCTTCTCATGCCACAAGCATCTTTTGTGCAATCCATCACTGATTCCCTAAATACATCCCATTCCTCCCCCACTCCCCTTACTTCCATTGTTCTCACCTTTTTCCATTCTGTACTCAGTCTCTCCTGGTACTTCCTCACACAGGTCTCCTTCCCAAGCTCACTTACTCTCACCACCCTCTTCACCCCAACATTCACTCTTCTTTTCTTAAAACCCATACAAATCTTCACCTTAGCCTCCACAAGATAATGATCAGATATCCCTCCAGTTGCACCTCTCAGCACATTAACATCCAAAAGTCTCTCTTTCTCACGCCTGTCAATTAACATGTAATCCAATAACGCTCTCTGGCCATCTCTCCTACTTACATAAGTATACTTATGTATATCTCGCTTTTTAAACCAGGTATTCCCAATCATCATCCCAATCATCATTCCTTTTTCAGCACATAAATCTACAAGCTCTTCACCATTTCCATTTACAACACTGAACACCCCATGTATACCAATTATTCCCTCAACTGCCACATTACTCACCTTTGCATTCAAATCACCCATCACTATAACCTGGTCTCGTGCATCAAAACCACTAACACACTCTTTCAGCTGCTCCCAAAACACTTGCCTCTCATGATCTTTCTTCTCATGCCCAGGTGCATATGCACCAATAATCACCCACCTCTCTCCATCAACTTTCAGTTTTACCCATATTAATCGAGAATTTACTTTCTTACATTCTATCACATACTCCCACAACTATATATATAAATATATATATATATATATATATATATATGCGCATGCGTCGATGTTATTGGACATATTCGGGTGAACATACTTGGACGTGGTGGTACAAGTAGTTGCACGGACTGTGATCCTCGCTTTTGGTTACAAGAATGTTCTTCCACCCACCAGTGATGCTACTACTTTTGTGAATTAAGAACCATTGCAACACAAACCTCGCCAGGTGGTAGAGTGACCCGCAGTGTATCGAGACAGACTTCCCCAGAACTTTTTAAAGGGGAAGTAAATGTTTATAGTTGTGTTACTGGAGTGATAGTTTTCATACATGGTGCTCTGACAAGAAAATAGTGAAATTGGAAAAGAATGTAGCTTAGACATTGAAGCTTATTCTTTCATTGAAATGTGAACTAAGGGAGCATTTTTCAAAGTGATAGAGATGGAAAGCAAAAAGGCATTTTTCATGAATGTACTGGAAAAGTTGAGGTCGAGGTAAACTTTTGGTCTGTCAAGGCTTTATTATGGCGGATGACCAACTACCTACCCTCATGTATCCAAGATATGGTTGTACTTTGTGTAATGAAGACAATTGAGAAACATCATAAGCCAATATTCCAGTTTCATGATAAGAGAAGTGGACCAGGCAGTATGATACAGTGGTTAAATTGATGAAAACTACTATTGACATATGTGTAAATAAATTATATATTTCCCTTTTCCATAGCCAGAGGTTGAACAATTATGTGACATTCATTTTTCATTTCATTTCAAGCTAGAAGTTTCAGTTTTCTAAATTATTTCTTACATTTTTCATTATTTATTATTTATTTTATTTTGCTTTGTCGCTGTCTCCCGCGTCTGCGAAGTAGCGCAAGGAAACAGGAAAGAAATGGCACAACCCACCCCCATACACAATGTACACACACACACGCCCACACACGCAAATATACATACTTATACATCTCAGTGTACACATATATATACACACACAGACACATACATATATACCCATGCACACAATTCGCACTGCCTGCCCCTATTCATTCCCATCACCACCTTGCCACACATGGAATACCATCTCCCTCCCCCCTCATGTGTGCGAGGTAGCACTAGGAAAAGACAACAAAGGCCCCATTCGTTCACACTTAGTCTCCAGCTGTCACGCAGTAATGCCCGAAACCACAGCTCCCTTTCCACATCCAGGCCCCACACAACTTTCCATGGTTTACCCCAGACGCTTCACATGCCCTGATTCAATCCACTGACAGCACGTCAACCCCGTTATACCACATCGATCCAATTCACTATATTCCTTGCCCGCCTTTCACCCTCCTGCATGTTCAGGCCTCGATCACTCAAAATCTTTTTCACTCCATCTTTCCACCTCCAATTTGGTCTCCCACTTCTCCTCGTTCCCTCCACCTCCGAGACATATATCCTCTTGGTCAATCTTTCCTCACTCATTCTCTCCATGTGCCCAAACCATTTCAAAACACCCTCTTCTGCTCTCTCAACCACGCTCTTTTTATTTCCACACATCTCTCTTACTCTTACGTTACTTACTCGATCAAACCACCTCACACCACACATTGTCCTCAAACATCTCATTTCCAGCACATCCACCCTCCTGCGCACAACTCTATCCATAGCCCACGCCTCGCAACCATACAACATTGTTGGAACCACTATTCCTTCAAACATACCCATCTTTGCTTTCCGAGATAATGTTCTCGACTTCCACACATTCTTCAAGGCTCCCAGGATTTTCGCCCCCTCCCCCATCCTATGAATCACTTCCACTTTCATGGTTCCATCCACTGCCAGATCCACTCCCAGATATCTAAAACACTTTACTTCCTCCAGTTTTTCTCCATTCAAACTTACCTCCCAATTGACTTGACCCTCAACCCTACTGTACCTAATAACCTTGCTCTTATTCACATTTACTCTTAACTTTCTTCTTTCACACACTTTACCAAACTCAGTCACCAGCTTCTGCAGTTTCTCACATGAATCAGCCACCAGCGCTGTATCATCAGCGAACAACAACTGAATCACTTCCCAAGCTCTCTCATCTACAACAGACTTCATACTTGCCCCTCTTTCCAAAACTCTTGCATTCACCTCCCTAACAACCCCATCCATAAACAAATTAAACAACCATGGAGACATCACACACCCCTGCCGCAAACCTACATTCACTGAGAACCAATCACTTTCCTCTCTTCCTACACGTACACATGCCTTACATCCTCGATAAAAACTTTTCACTGCTTCTAACAACTTGCCTCCCACACCATATATTCTTAATTCTTAATTTTTCATATGTATATATATATATATATATATACATATGTGTGTATTTTTTTTTTTTTTATACCTCGTCGCTGTCTCCCGCGTTTGCGAGGTAGCGCAAGGAAACAGACGAAAGAAATGGCCCAACCCCCCCCATACACATGTACATACACACGTCCACACACGCAAATATACATACCTACACAGCTTTCCATGGTTTACCCCGGACGCTTCACATGCCTTGATTCAATCCACTGACAGCACGTCAACCCCTGTATACCACATCGCTCCAATTCACTCTATTTCTTGCCCTCCTTTCACCCTCCTGCATGTTCAGGCCCCGATCACACAAAATCCTTTTCACTCCATCTTTCCACCTCCAATTTGGTCTCCCTCTTCTCCTCGTTCCCTCCACCTCCGACACATATATCCTCTTGGTCAATCTTTCCTCACTCATTCTCTCCATGTGCCCAAACCATTTCAAAACACCCTCTTCTGCTCTCTCAACCACGCTCTTTTTGTTTCCACACATCTCTCTTACCCTTACGTTACTTACTCGATCAAACCACCTCACACCACACATTGTCCTCAAACATCTCATTTCCAGCACATCCATCCTCCTGCGAACAACTCTATCTATAGCCCACGCCTCGCAACCATACAACATTGTTGGAACCACTATTCCTTCAAACATACCCATTTTTGCTTTCCGGGATAATGTTCTTGACTTCCACACATTTTTCAAGGCTCCCAAAATTTTCACCCCCTCCCCCACCCTATGATCCACTTCCACTTCCATGGTTCCATCCGCTGCCAGATCCACTCCCAGATATCTAAAACACTTCACTTCCTCCAGTTTTTCTCCATTCAAACTCACCTCCCAATTGACTTGACCCTCAACCCTACTGTACCTAATAACCTTGCTCTTATTCACATTTACTCTTAACTTTCTTCTTCCACACACTTTACCAAACTCCGTCACCAGCTTCTGCAGTTTCTCACATGAATCCGCCACCAGCGCTGTATCATCAGCGAACAACAACTGACTCACTTCCCAAGCTCTCTCATCCCCAACAGACTTCATACTTGCCCCTCTTTCCAAGACTCTTGCATTTACCTCCCTAACAACCCCATCCATAAACAAATTAAACAACCATGGAGACATCACACACCCCTGCCGCAAACCTACATTCACTGAGAACCAATCACTTTCCTCTCTTCCTACACGTACACATGCCTTACATCCTCGATAAAAACCTTTCACTGCTTCTAACAACTTGCCTCCCACACCATATATTCTTAATACCTTCCACAGAGCATCTCTATCAACTCTATCATATGCCTTCTCCAGATCCATAAATGCTACATACAAATCCATTTGCTTTTCTAAGTATTTCTCACATACATTCTTCAAAGCAAACACCTGATCCACACATCCTCTACCACTTCTGAAACCACACTGCTCTTCCCCAATCTGATGCTCTGTACATGCCTTCACCCTCTCAATCAATACCCTCCCATATAATTTACCAGGAATACTCAACAAACTTATACCTCTGTAATTTGAGCACTCATTCTTATCCCCTTTGCCTTTGTACAATGGCACTATGCACGCATTCCGCCAATCCTCAGGCACCTCACCATGAGTCATACACACATTAAATAACCTTACCAACCAGTCAACAACACAGTCACCCCCTTTTTTAATAAATTCCACTGCAATACCATCCAAACCTGCTGCCTTGCCGGCTTTCATCTTCCGCAAAGCTTTTACTACCTTTTCTCTGTTTACCAAATCATTTTCCCTAACCCTCTCACTTTGCACACCACCTCGACCCAAACACCCTATATCTGCCACTCTGTCATCAGACACATTCAACAAACCTTCAAAATACTCATTCCATCTCCTTCTCACATCACCACTACTTGTTATCACCTCCCCATTTACGCCCTTCACTGAAGTTCCCATTTGCTCCCTTGTCTTACGCACCCTATTTACCTCCCTCCAGAACATCTTTTTATTCTCCCTAAAATTTACTGATAGTCTCTCACCCCAACTCTCATTTGCCCTTTTTTTCACCTCTCGCACCTTTCTCTTGACCTCCTGTCTCTTTCTTTTATACTTCTCCCACTCAATTGCATTTTTTCCCTGCAAAAATCGTCCAAATGCCTCTCTCTTCTCTTTCACTAACACTCTTACTTCTTCATCCCACCACTCACTACCGTTTCTAAGCAGCCCACCTCCCACTCTTCTCATGCCACAAGCATCTTTTGCGCAATCCATCACTGATTCCCTAAATACATCCCATTCCTCCCCCACTCCCCTTACTTCCATTGTTCTCACCTTTTTCCATTCTGTACACAGTCTCTCCTGATACTTCCTCACCCAGGTCTCCTTCCCAAGCTCACTTACTCTCACCACCTTCTTCACCCCAACATTCACTCTTCTTTTCTGAAAACCCATACTAATCTTCACCTTAGCCTCCACAAGATAATGATCAGACATCCCTCCAGTTGCACCTCTCAGCACATTGACATCCAAAAGTCTCTCTTTCGCACGCCTGTCAATTAACACGTAATCCAATAACGCTCTCTGGCCATCTCTCCTACTTACATAAGTATACTTATGTATATCTCGCTTTTTAAACCAGGTGTTCCCAATCATCAGTCCTTTTTCAGCACATAAATCTACAAGCTCTTCACCATTTCCATTTACAACACTGAACACCCCATGCATACCAATTATTCCCTCAACTGCCACATTACTCACCTTTGCATTCAAATCACCCATCAGTATAACCCGGTCTCGTGCATCAAAACCGCTAACACTCTCATTTAGCTGCTCCCAAAACACTTGCCTCTCATGATCTTTCTTCTCATGCCCAGGTGCATATGCACCAATAATCACCCACCTCTCTCCATCAACTTTCAATTTTACCCATATTAATCAAGAATTTACTTTCTTACATTCTATCACATACTCCCACAACTCCTGTTTCAGGAGTATTGCTACTCCTTCCCTTGCTCTTGTCCTCTCACTAACCCCTGACTTCACTCCCCAGACATTTCCAAACCACTCTTCCCCTTTACCCTTGAGCTTCGTTTCACTCAGAGCCAAAACATCCAGGTTCCTTTCCTCAAACATACTACCTATCTCTCCTTTTTTCACATCTTGGTTACATCCACACACATTTAGGCACCCCACTCTGAGCCTTCGAGGAGGATGAGCACTCCCCGCGTGACTCCTTCTTCTGTTTCCCATTTTAGAAAGTTAATACAAGGAGGGGAGGATTTCCGGCCCCCCGCTCCCGTCCCCTCTAGTCGCTTTCTACGACACGCGAGGAATACGTGGGAAGTATTCTTTCACCCTTATCCCCAGGGATAATATACATATATATATACACACACACACACACACACATACACACACATACGCACATACACACACACACACACATACATATATATACATATGAAAAATGTAAGAAACAATTTAGAAAACAAACTTTTAGCTTGAAATGAATGAAAAAATGAACGTCACATAATGGTTCAACCTCTGGCTATGGAAAAGGAAATGTACAATTTATTCACACAAACGTCAATAGCAGTTCTCATCAATTTCACCACTGAATCAATAAGCTTCAGTGTCTAAGCTACATTTTTCTCCAACTTCACTATTTTCTTGTCAAAACACCATGCATGAAAACTATCACTCCAGTAACACAACTATAAACATTTACTTCCCCTTTAAAAAAGTTCTGGGGAAGTCTGTCTCGATACACTGCGGCGAGGCGACGTGACGCTGACACAATCACTGTCACAATATCACTTCTGCCTCCTTCCAAGCGTTGTTTCAGGGAATAATTCCGGGTTGCTGTTTACCAGCAGGTAGCTGGTATAACCATTATTTGATTATGAGCATTATCAGACTTGCCACTCCCCCATCCCATTTTTTGTGGAAATAACCAAGAGAACATTCATTTTAAATACCTGAAGCTCGCTATATATATATGTATATATGTATATATATGTATATATGTGTATATACATATATACATATACAGAGGTATAAGTTTGTTGAGTATTCCTGGTAAATTATATGGAGGGTATTGATTGAGAGGGTGAAGGCAGGTACAGAGCATCAGATTGGGGAAGAGCAGTGTTGTTTCAGAAGTGGTAGAGGATGTGTGGATCAGGTGTTTGCTTTGAAGAATGTATGTGAGAAATACTTAGAAAAGCAAATGGATTTGTATGTAGCATTTATGGATCTGGAGAAGGCATATGATAGAGTTGATAGAGATGCTCTGTGGAAGGTATTAAGAATATATGGTGTGGGTGGCAAGTTGTTAGAAGCAGTGAAAAGTTTTTATTGACGATGTAAGACGTGTACGTGTAGGAAGAGAGGAAAGTGATTGGTTCTCAGTGAATGTAGGTTTGCGGCAGGGGTGTGTGATGTCTCCATGGTTGTTCAATTTGTTTATGGATGGGGTTGTTAGGGAGGTGAATGCAAGAGTTTTGGAAAGAGGGGCAAGAATGAAGTCTGTTGTGGATGAGAAAGCTTGGGAAGTGTGTCAGTTGTTGTTCGCTGATGATACAGCGCTGGTGGCTGATTCATGTGAGAAACTGCAGAAGCTGGTGACTGAGTTTGGTAAAGTGTGTGAAAGAAGAAAGTTAAGAGTAAATGTGAATAAAAGCAAGGTAATTAGGTACAGTAGGGTTGAGGGTCAAGTCAATTGGGAGGTAAGTTTGAATGGAGAAAAACTGGAGGAAGTAAAGTGTTTTAGATATCTGGGAGTGGATCTAGCAGTGGATGGAATCATGGAAGCGGAAGTGAATCATAGGGTGGGGGAGGGGGCGAAAATTCTGGGAGCCTTGAAGAATGTGTGGAAGTCGAGAACATTATCTCGGAAAGCAAAAATGGGTATGTTTGAAGGAATAGTGGTTACAACAATGTTGTATAGTTGGGAGGCGTGGGCTATGGATAGAGTTGTGCGCAGGAGGGTGGATGTCCTGGAAATGAGATGTTTGAGGACAATATATGGTGTGAGGTGGTTTGATCGAGTAAGTAATGTAAGGGTGAGAGAGATGTGTGGAAATAAAGAGTGTGGTTGAGAGAGCAGAATAGGGTGTTTTGTAATGGTTTAGGCACATGGAGAATGAGTGAGGAAAGATTGACCAAGAGGATATATGTGTCAGAGGTGGAGGGAACAAGGAGAAGTGGGAGACCAAATTGGAGGTGGAAAGATGGAGTGAAAAAAATTTTGAGTGATCGGGGCCTGAACATGCAGGACTGTGAAAGGCGTGCAAGGAATAGAGTGAATTGGAACGATGTGGTATACCGGGGTCGACGTGCCATTAATGGATTGAACCAGGGCATGTGAAGCGTCTGGGGTAAACCATGGAAAGTGTGTGGGGCCTGGATGTGGAAAGGGAGCTGTGGTTTCGATGCATTATTACGTGACAGCTGGAGACTGAGTGTGAACGAATGGGGCCTTTGGTGTCTTTTCCTAGCGCTACCTCACACACATGGGGGGGGAGGGGGATGGTATTCCATGTGTGGCGATGAGAATGAATAAAGGCAGACAGTGTGAATTGTGTGCATGGGTATATATGTATGTGTCTGTGTGTGTATATATATGTGTACATTGAGATGTATAGGTATGTATATTTGCGTGTGTGGACGTTTATATATATACATTGTGTATGGGGGTGGGTTGGGCCATTTCTTTCGTCTGTTTCCTTGCGCTACCTCGCAAACACGGGAGACAGCGACAAAGCAAAATAAATAAAATATATATATATATATATATATATATATTTTTTTTTTTTTTTTTTTTTTTTTTTTATACTTTGTCGCTGTCTCCCGCGTTTGCGAGGTAGCGCAAGGAAACAGACGAAAGAAATGGCCCAACCCCCCCCATACACATGTACATACACACGTCCACACATGCAAATATACATACCTACACAGCTTTCCATGGTTTACCCCGGACGCTTCACATGCCTTGATTCAATCCACTGACAGCATGTCAACCCCTGTATACCACATCGCTCCAATTCACTCTATTCCTTGCCCTCCTTTCACCCTCCTGCATGTTCAGGCCCCGATCACACAAAATCCTTTTCACTCCATCTTTCCACCTCCAATTTGGTCTCCCTCTTCTCCTCGTTCCCTCCACCTCCGACACATATATCCTCTTGGTAAATCTTTCCTCACTCATTCTCTCCATGTGCCCAAACCATTTCAAAACACCCTCTTCTGCTCTCTCAACCACGCTCTTTTTATTTCCACACATCTCTCTTACCCTTACGTTACTTACTCGATCAAACCACCTCACACCACACATTGTCCTCAAACATCTCATTTCCAGCACATCCATCCTCCTGCGCACAACTCTATCCATAGCCCACGCCTCGCAACCATACAACATTGTTGGAACTACTATTCCTTCAAACATACCCATTTTTGCTTTCCGGGATAATGTTCTCGACTTCCACACATTTTTCAAGGCTCCCAAAATTTTCGCCCCCTCCCCCACCCTATGATCCACTTCCGCTTCCATGGTTCCATCCACTGACAGATCCACTCCCAGATATCTAAAACACTTCACTTCCTCCAGTTTTTCTCCATTCAAACTCACCTCCCAATTGACTTGACCCTCAACCCTACTGTACCTAATAACCTTGCTCTTATTCACATTTACTCTTAACTTTCTTCTTCCACACACTTTACCAAACTCCGTCACCAGCTTCTGCAGTTTCTCACATGAATCCGCCACCAGCGCTGTATCATCAGCGAACAACAACTGACTCACTTCCCAAGCTCTCTCATCCCCAACAGACTTCATACTTGCCCCTCTTTCCAAGACTCTTGCATTTACCTCCCTAACAACCCCATCCATAAACAAATTAAACAACCATGGAGACATCACACACCCCTGCCGCAAACCTACATATATATATATATATATATATTATCCCTGGAGAAAGGGGAGAAAGAATACTTCCCACGTATTCCCTGCATGTCGTAGAAGGCGACTAAAAGGGATGGGAGCGGGGGGGGCTGGAAATCCTCCCCTCTCACTTTTTTTTAATTTTCCAAAAGAAGGAACAGAGAAGGGGGCCAGGTGAGGATATTCCCTCAAAGGCCCAGTCCACTGTTCTTAACGCTACCTCGCTAATGCGGGAAATGGCGAATAGTATGAAAGATATATATATATATATATATATATATCTTTCTTTTTTCTTTCATACTATTCGCCATTTCCCGCATTAGCGAGGTAGCGTTAAGAACAGAGGACTGGGCCTTTTAGGGAATATCCTCACCAGGCCCCCTTCTCTGTTCCTTCTTTTGGAAAATAAAAAATAAAAAAAAATTGAGAGGGGAGGATTTCCAGCCCCCCGCTCCCTTCCCTTTTAGTCGCCTTCTACGACACGCAGGGAATACGTGGGAAGTATTCTTTCTCCCCTATCCCCTATATATATATATATATATATATATATATATATATATATATATATATATATTTTTTTTTTTGCTTTGTCGCTGTCTCCCGCGTTTGCGAGGTAGCGCAAGGAAACAGATGAAAGAAATGGCCCAACCCACCCCCATACACATGTATATACATACGTCCACACACGCAAATATACATACCTACACAGCTTTCCATGGTTTACCCCAGACGCTTCACATGCCCTGATTCAATCCACTGACAGCACATCAATCCCGGTATACCACATCGCTCCAATTCACTCTATTCCTTGCCCTCCTTTCACCCTCCTGCATGTTCAGGCCCCGATCACACAAAATCTTTTTCACTCCATCTTTCCACCTCCAATTTGGTCTCCCTCTTCTCCTCGTTCCCTCCACCTCCGACACATATATCCTCTTGGTCAATCTTTCCTCACTCATTCTCTCCATGTGCCCAAACCATTTCAAAACACCCTCTTCTGCTCTCTCAACCACGCTCTTTTTATTTCCACACATCTCTCTTACCCTTACGTTACTTACTCGATCAAACCACCTCACACCACACATTGTCCTCAAACATCTCATTTCCAGCACATCCATCCTCCTGCGCACAACTCTATCCATAGCCCACGCCTCGCAACCATACAACATTGTTGGAACCACTATTCCTTCAAACATACCCATTTTTGCTTTCCGAGATAATGTTCTCGACTTCCACACATTCTTCAAGGCTCCCAGAATTTTCGCCCCCTCCCCCACCCTATGATCCACTTCCGCTTCCATGGTTCCATCCGCTGCCAGATCCACTCCCAGATATCTAAAACACTTCACTTCCTCCAGTTTTTCTCCATTCAAACTCACCTCCCAATTGACTTGACCCTCAACCCTACTGTACCTAATAACCTTGCTCTTATTCACATTTACTCTTAACTTTCTTCTTTCACACACTTTACCAAACTCAGTCACCAGCTTCTGCAGTTTCTCACATGAATCAGCCACCAGCGCTGTATCATCAGCGAACAACAACTGACTCACTTCCCAAGCTCTCTCATCCCCAACAGACTTCATACTTGCCCCTCTTTCCAAAACTCTTGCATTCACCTCCCTAACAACCCCATCCATAAACAAATTAAACAACCATGGAGACATCACACACCCCTGCCGCAAACCTACATTCACTGAGAACCAATCACTTTCCTCTCTTCCTACACGTACACATGCCTTACATCCTCGATAAAAACTTTTCATTGCTTCTAACAACTTGCCTCCCACACCATATATTCTTAATACCTTCCACAGAGCATCTCTATCAACTCTATCATATGCCTTCTCCAGATCCATAAATGCTACATACAAATCCATTTGCTTTTCTAAGTATTTCTCACATATATATATATATATATATATATATATTTTTTTTTTTTTTTTTTTTTTTATACTTTGTCGCTGTCTCCCGCGTTTGCGAGGTAGCGCAAGGAAACAGACGAAAGAAATGGCCCAACCCCCCCCCCATACACATGTACATACACACGTCCACACACGCAAATATACATACCTACACAGCTTTCCATGGTTTACCCCAGACGCTTCACATGCCTTGATTCAATCCACTGACAGCACGTCAACCCCTGTATACCACATCGCTCCATTTCACTCTATTCCTTGCCCTCCTTTCACCCTCCTGCATGTTCAGGCCCCGATCACACAAAATCTTTTTCACTCCATCTTTCCACCTCCAATTTGGTCTCCCTCTTCTCCTCGTTCCCTCCACCTCCGACACATATATCCTCTTGGTCAATCTTTCCTCACTCATTCTCTCCATGTGCCCAAACCATTTCAAAACACCCTCTTCTGCTCTCTCAACCACGCTCTTTTTATTTCCACACATCTCTCTTACCCTTACGTTACTTACTCGATCAAACCACCTCACACCACACATTGTCCTCAAACATCTCATTTCCAGCACATCCATCCTCCTGCGCACAACTCTATCCATAGCCCACGCCTCGCAACCATACAGCATTGTTGGAACCACTATTCCTTCAAACATACCCATTTTTGCTTTCCGAGATAATGTTCTCAACTTCCACACATTTTTCAAGGCTCCCAAAATTTTCGCCCCCTCCCCCACCCTATGATCCACTTCCGCTTCCATGGTTCCATCCGCTGGCAGATATATATATATATATATATATATATATATATATATATATATATATATATATATATATGCGCATGCGTCGATATTATTGGACATGTTCGGGTGAACATACTTGGACGTGGTGGTACAAGTAGTTGCACGGACTGTGATCCTCGCTTTTGGTTACAAGAATGTTCTTCCACCCACCAGTGATGCTACTACTTTTGTGAATTAAGAACCATTGCAACACAAACCTCGCCAGGTGGTAGAGTGACCCGCAGTGTATCGAGACAGACTTCCCCAGAACTTTTTAAAGGGGAAGTAAATGTTTATAGTTGTGTTACTGGAGTGATAGTTTTCATACATGGTGCTCTGACAAGAAAATAGTGAAATTGGAAAAGAATGTAGCTTAGACATTGAAGCTTATTCTTTCATTGAAATGTGAACAAAGGGAGCATTTTTCAAAGTGATAGAGATGGAAAGCAAAAAGGCATTTTTCATGAATGTACTGGAAAAGTTGAGGTCGAGATAAACTTTTGGTCTGTCAAGGCTTTATTATGGCGGATGACCAACTACCTACCCTCATGTATCCAAGATATGGTTGTACTTTGTGTAATGAAGACAATTGAGAAACATCATAAGCCAATATTCCAGTTTCATGATAAGAGAAGTGGACCAGGCAGTATGATACAGTGGTTAAATTGATGAAAACTACTATTGACGTTTGTGTAAATAAATTATACATTTCCCTTTTCCATAGCCAGAGGTTGAACAATTATGTGACATTCGTTTTTCATTTCATTTCAAGCTAGAAGTTTCAGTTTTCTAAATTATTTCTTACATTTTTCATTATCTATTATTTATTTTATTTTGCTTTGTCGCTGTCTTCCGCGTTTGCGAGGTAGCGCACGGAAACACAGGAAAGAAATGGCACAACCCACCCCCATACACAATGTACACACACACACACGCCCACACACGCAAATATACATACCTATACATCTCAGTGTACACATATATATACACACACAGACACATACATATATACCCATGCACACAATTCACACTGCCTGCCCCTTTTTATTCCCATCGCCACCTCGCCACACATGGAATACCATCCCCCTCCCCCCTCATGTGTGCGAGGTAGCACTAGTAAAAGACAACAAAGGCCCCATTCGTTCACACTAAGTCTCCAGCTGTCACCCAATAATGCCCGAAACCACAGCTCCCTTTCCACATCCAGGCCCCACACAACTTTCCATGGTTTACCCCAGACGCTTCACATGCCCTGATTCAATCCACTGACAGCACATCAACCCTGGTATACCACATTGATCCAATTCACTCTATTCCTTGCCCGCCTTTCACCCTCCTGCATGTTCAGGCCCCGATCACTCAAAATCTTTTTCACTCCATCTTTCCACCTCCAATTTGGTCTCCCACTTTTCGTTCCCTCCACCTCCGACACATATATCCTCTTGGTCAATCTTTCCTCTCTCATTCTCTCCATGTGCCCAAACCATTTCAAAACACCCTCTTCTGCTCTCTCAACCACGCTCTTTTTATTTCCACACATCTCTCTTACCCTTACATTACTTACTCGATCAAACCACCTCACACCACACATTGTCCTCAAACATCTCATTTCCAGCACATCCACCCTCCTGCGCACAACTCTATCCATAGCCCACGCCTCGCAACCATACAACATTGTTGGAACCACTATTCCTTCAAACATACCCATTTTTGCTTTCCGAGATAATGTTCTCGACTTCCACACATTCTTCAAGGCTCCCAGGATTTTCGCCCCCTCCCCCACCCTATGATTCACTTCCACTTTCATGGTTCCATCCGCTGCCAGATCCACTCCCAGATATCTAAAACACTTTACTTCCTCCAGTTTTTCTCCATTCAAACTTACCTCCCAATTAACTTGACCCTCAACCCTACTGTACTAATAACCTTGCTCTTATTCACATTTACTCTTAACTTTCTTCTTTCACACACTTTACCAAACTCAGTCACCAGCTTCTGCAGTTTCTCACATGAATCAGCCACCAGCGCTGTATCATCAGCGAACAACAACTGACTCACTTCCCAAGCTCTCTCATCTACAACAGACTTCATACTTGCCCCTCTTTCCAAAACTCTTGCATTCACCTCCCTAACAACCCCATCCATAAACAAATTAAACAACCATGGAGACATCACACACCCCTGCCGCAAACCTACATTCACTGAGAACCAATCACTTTCCTCTCTTCCTACACGTACACATGCCTTACATCCTCGATAAAAACTTTTCACTGCTTCTAACAACTTGCTTCCCACACCATATATTCTTAATTCTTAATTTTTCATATGTATATGTATATTATATATGTGTGTGTATATGTGTGTATGTGTGTATATATATGTATATATGTATATATGTGTATATACATATATACATATACAGAGGTATAAGTTTGTTGAGTATTCCTGGTAAATTATATGGAGGGTATTGATTGAGAGGGTGAAGGCAGGTACAGAGCATCAGATTGGGGAAGAGCAGTGTGGTTTCAGAAGTGGTGGAGGATGTGTGGATCAGGTGTTTGCTTTGAAGAATGTATGTGAGAAATATTTAGAAAAGCAATGGATTTCTATGTAGCATTTATGGATCTGGAGAAGGCATATGATAGAGTTGATAGAGATGCTCTGTGGAAGGTATTAAGAATGTATGGTGTGGGAGCCAAGTTGTTAGAAGCAGTGAAAAGTTTTTATCGAGGATGTAAGGCATGTGTACGTGTAGGAAGAGAGGAAAGTGATTCGTTCTTAGTGAATGTAGGTTTGCGGCAGGGGTGTGTGATGTCTCCATGGTTGTTTAATTTGTTTATTGATGGGGTTGTTAGGGAGGTGAATGCAAGAGTTTTGGAAAGAGGGGCAAGTATGAAGTCTGTTGTGGATGAGAGAGCTTGGGAAGTGAGTCAGTTGTTGTTCGCTGATGACACATCGCTGGTGGCTGATTCATGTGAGAAACTGCAGAAGCTGGTGACTGAGTTTGGTAAAGTGTGTGAAAGAAGAAAGTTGAGAGTAAATGTGAATAAGAGCAAGGTTATTAGGTACAGTAGGGTTGAGGGTCAAGTTAATTGGGAGGTAAGTTTGAATGGAGAAAAACTGGAGGAAGTAAAGTGTTTCAGATATCTGGGAGTGGATCTGGCAGCGGATGGAACCATGGAAGTGGAAGTGAATCATAGGGTGGGGGAGGGGGCGAAATTCCTGGGAGCCTTGAAGAATGTTTGGAAGTCGAGAACATTGTCTCGGAAAACAAAAATGGGTATGTTTGAAGGAATAGTGGTTCCAACAATGTTGTATGGTTGCGAGGCATTGGCTATGGATAGAGTTTTGCGCAGGAGGGTGGATGTGCTGGAAATGAGATGTTTGAGGACAATGTGTGGTGTGAGGTGGTTTGATCTAGTAAGTAATGTAAGAGTAAGAGAGATGTGTGGAAATAAAAAGAGCGTGGTTGAGAGAGCAGAAGAGGGTGTTTTGAAATGGTTTGGGCACATGGAGGGAATGAGTGAGGAAAGATTGACCAAGAGGATATATGTGTCGGAGGTGGAGGGAACGAGGAGAAGTGGGAGACCAAATTGGAGGTGGAAAGATGGAGTGAAAAAGATTTTGAGTGATTAGGGCCTGAACATGCAGGAGGGTGAAAGGTGGGCAAGGAATAGAGTGAACTGGATCAATGTGGTATACCGGGGTTGACGTGCTGTCAGTGGATTGAATCAGGGCATGTGAAGCGTCTGGGGTAAACCATGGAAAGCTGTTTAGGTATGTATATTTGCGTGTGTGGCCGTGTATGTATATACATGTGTATGGGGGTGGGTTTGGCCATTTCTTTCATCTGTTTCCTTGCCCTACCTAGCAAACGCGGGAGACAGCGACAAAGCAAAAAAAAAATTATATATACACGTACATATATACACATGCACACAATTCACACTGCCTTTATTCATTCCCATCGCCACCTCGCCACACATGGAATAACATCCCCCTCCCCCCTCATGTGTGCGAGGTAGCGCTAGGAAAAGACAACAAAGGTCCCATTCGTTCACACTCGGTCTCTAGCTGTCATGTAATAATGCCCGAAGCCACAGCTCCCTTTCCACATCCAGGCCCTACAGAGCTTTCCATGGTTACCCGAGACGCTTCACATGCCCTGATTCAATCCATTGACAGCACATCGACCATGGTATACCACATCGATCCAATCCACTCTATTCCTTGCCTGCCTTTCACCCTCCTGCATGTTCAGACCCCGATCACTCAAAATCTTTTTCACTCCATCTTTCCACCTCCAATTTGGTCTCCCACTTCTCCTCATTCCCTCCACCTCCGACACATATATCCTCTTGGTCAATCTTTCCTCACTCATTCTCTCCATGTTCCCAAACCATTTCAAAACACCCTCTTCTGCTCTCTCAACCATATAAAGATTTTTTTTTTTTTGCTTTGTCGCTGTCTCCTGCGTTTGCGAGGTAGCGCAAGGAAACAGACGAAAGAAATGGTCCAACCCACCCCCATACACATGTATATATATACGTCCACACATGCTAATATACATACCTACACAGCTTTCCATGGTTTACCCCAGACGCTTCACATGCCCTGATTCAATCCACTGACAGCACGTCAACCCCGGTATACCACATCGATCCAATTCACTCTATTCCTTGCCCTCCTTTCACCCTCCAGCATGTTCAGGCCCCGATCACACAAAATCTTTTTCACTTCATCTTTCCATCTCCAATTTGGTCTCCCACTTCTCCTCGTTCCCTCCACCTCCGACACATATATCCTCTTTGTAAATCTTTCCTCACTCATTCTCTCCTTGTGCCCAAACCATTTCAAAACACCCTATTCTGCTCTCTCAACCACGCTCTTTTTATTTCCACACATCTCTCTTACCCTTACGTTACTCACTCGATCAAACCACCTCACACCACACATTGTCCTCAAACATCTCATTTCCAGCACATCCATCCTCCTGCGCACAACTCTATCCATAGCCCACGCCTCGCAACCATACAACATTGTTGGAACCACTATTCCTTCAAACATACCCATTTTTGCTTTCCGAGATAATGTTCTCGACGTCCACACATTCTTCAAGGCTCCCAGGATTTTCGCCCCCTCCCCCACCCTATGATCCACTTCCGCTTCCATGGTTCCATCCGCTGCCAGATCCACTCCCAGATATCTAAAACACTTTACTTCCTCCAGTTTTTCTCCATTCAGACTTACCTCCCAATTGACTTGACCCTCAACCCTACTGTACCTAATTACCTTGCTGTTATTCACATTTACTCTTAACTTTCTTCCTTCACACACTTTACCAAACTCAGTCACCAGCTTCTGCAGTTTCTCACATATATATATATATATATTTTTTCTTTCAAACTATTCGCCATTTCCCGCATTAGCGAGGTAGCGTTAAGAACAGAGGACTGGGCCTTTGAGGGAATACCCTCACCTGGCGCAATTCTCTGTTCCCTCTTTTGGAAAATTAAAAAAAAAACGAGAGGGGAGGATTTCCAGCCCCCCGCTCCCTCCCCTTTTAGTCGCCTTCTACGACACGCAGGGAATACGTGGGAAGTATTCTTTCTCCCCTATCCCCATATATATATATATATATATATATATATATATATATATATGTGTGTGTGTGTGTGTGTTTGTGTGGATGGACCATCCTTCATCTGTTTCCTGTCGCTACCTCACTGATACGGGAAACTGTAATCAAGTATGATAATATAAAGAAATGTGTTTGTGTGTGTGTGTGTGTGTGTGTGTGTGTGTATTTTTATTCTTGATCATGATTATCCTCTTTAGAGGGGTAGCACCAGGAACAGACAAAGAAATTCAGCATCCACTCACAAACGTTCTCTGATTGTCGTGTGTAATGCACCAAAACCACAGCTCTCTATCCACATCAAGGCCTCACAAACCAATTCCAGGGGTTATCACACATGCTTTACATGCCCTGGTTCAGTTGACTGACAGCACTTCAGCCCCTGTATGTCATATAATTCCAATTCTCTTTATTCGAAGCACACCTTTCACCCTTCTGCATGTTCATTACCCAATTGCTCAGAATCTTTTATACTTCATCATTCCATCTCCAAGTTGGTCTCCTTGTTGTTCATGTTCCCTCCACTTTTGACACATGTATCCTCTTTGTCAACCTTTCCTCACTCATTCTGTATACCTCTCCAAACAATTTAAGCACGACCTCTTCATCTTTCTCAACCACACTCTTTTTGTTCGCACACCTCTCCCTTACCCTTTCATTACTTACTTGATCAAACCACCTCACCCCTCATATTGTCCTCAAACATTTCATTTCTAACATTCAACCTTATTTATGGACCATGTCTTGCATTCATATAACATTGTTGGGACTACTGTACCTTCACACATACCCATTTTTGCCTACCTAAATAATAGTCTCTCTCTACACACATTCTTCAGTGCTCCCAGAACCTTCAGCCCCTCACCAACTTTATGGCTCACTTCTTCCATGGTGTCATTTGCTGCCATGTCTACTTCACTCCCAGGTTTTTAAGATACTTCACTTTCTCTAATTTTTCTCTTCCTCTCATTTTTCTCCGTTCAGACACACCTCAACTAACATGTCTCTCAACCCTGCTAAACCTAATAACATTGCTTTTATTTGCATTTACTCTCAATTTCCAATTTTCACACACTTCCAGACAATCACCAACTTCTGCAGTTTCTCAATCAATCTGCCATCAGTGGACCACCTTCCCCAACCACAGTTCAAACTGATGAGCTTTACTCTAGGTGGCCTGTGAATTTATCACGGTCAGCAGTGCTAACTGCTACACCATGAATTACCAGCTTGAATCTCTGAATCAGAATTGGTAATCACGAAATGAGTTGAAAACATTGAGCAGTTTACACTTCAAGTAAACAAGTTCAGTGCACTAATAGCAGAAGAAAAAGAGGAATTGTAAATTTTGGTCTCAACAAATGACAGTAGATAAAATTGGGAGAAATATTAGTGCTTGTCATACACACTTTTTTCCCCATTTGCTGCTTTATTGAGGTACCACCAGGAACAGACAAACAAACAGCCTCACTTGCTCACATCCTCTCATGAGCTTCCATGTACTAAAACCAAAGATCTCCATCCACAGTCAAGCCCCATAGACCATTCCATGATTTCCCCTGACTGCTTCATGTGGTTTGCATGATTTAGATAATTGGCAGCATGTTGTCCCCTTTATACAACATCATCCCAAAGCTTATTTCACTCATACCTCTAGTTTCTTATTTAGTCTCCTCCTCCTCCGTACTTCCTTCACTTCTGATGTGTAGATCCTTATAGTTAGTTTTTCTGTGCTTATCATGTCCATATGTTCAAACTTTTTCATCTCACTCTAGTCTGCCCTCTCAGTTTGACTGCAGTCCCCACCACTCATCTCTCTTTCACTATCATTCCTTGCAGTCAACCTGCCTCACACCTGATATTGTCCTCAGGTGTTTGATTCCCACAATGTCCCCTCTCATCCAATCTTTTGCATTCAGATCCCAAGGCTGGCATCCATACATCACTGCTAGAACTACTATACCTTCAGATGTACCTGTCTTTGCCCTAGGAGAACATAATCTTTCTTTCCACATACTGTTCATTGTACCCGGGACCTTAATCTCGTCTGGCATCCTATAACTTGCCTCAGCCTCCATAGATCCATCTGCTATTCTGTTCATTCCCAGGTAAATATAACAGTCCACTTCCTTCAAATACTCCCCATTTTAGGAGTTTCCTGTATTCAGTAGAAGGTTTTTTTAATATTGGCTTGTATTAGGAAATACTGATCAGACATATTTACAAATGAGGTTTTCAAGAATGATTTGCACCTAGACAGTTTATATTACCTTATATGTGTCAACAGTTTTTATGGGGCCCAAAGTTTATTTTACTTAACATAATGACAGCCAGTTTGCTTATTGATAAAGAACAAACACATGATTAAGATCTTGCTAAGAAAAAATTACTTCTAGGAAAACCATGAATTTAAGAAGTTATAAGAATGTGTGGATCAGGTGTTTGCTTTGAAGAATGTATGTGAGAAATACTTAGAAAAGCAAATGGATTTGTATGTAGCATTTATGGATCTGGAGAAGGCATATGATAGAGTTGATAGAGATGCTCTGTGGAAGGTATTAAGAATATATGGTGTGGGAGGCAAGTTGTTAGAAGCAGTGAAAAGTTTTTATCGAGGATGTAAGGCATGTGTACGTGTAGGAAGAGAGGAAAGTGATTGGTTCTCAGTGAATGTAGGTTTGCGGCAGGGGTGTGTGATGTCTCCATGGTTGTTTAATTTGTTTATGGATGGGGTTGTTAGGGAGGTAAATGCAAGAGTCTTGGAAAGAGGGGCAAGTATGAAGTCTGTTGGGGATGAGAGAGCTTGGGAAGTGAGTCAGTTGTTGTTCGCTGATGATACAGCGCTGGTGGCGGATTCATGTGAGAAACTGCAGAAGCTGGTGACGGAGTTTGGTAAAGTGTGTGGAAGAAGAAAGTTAAGAGTAAATGTGAATAAGAGCAAGGTTATTAGGTACAGTAGGGCTGAGGGTCAAGTCAATTGGGAGGTGAGTTTGAATGGTGAAAAACTGGAGGAAGTGAAGTGTTTTAGATATCTGGGAGTGGATCTGTCAGCGGATGGAACCATGGAAGCGGAAGTGGATCATAGGGTGGGGGAGGGGGCGAAAATTTTGGGAGCCTTGAAAAATGTGTGGAAGTCGAGAACATTATCCCGGAAAGCAAAAATGGGTATGTTTGAAGGAATAGTAGTTCCAACAATGTTGTATGGTTGCGAGGCGTGGGCTATGGATAGAGTTGTGCGCAGGAGGATGGATGTGCTGGAAATGAGATGTTTGAGGACAATGTGTGGTGTGAGGTGGTTTGATCGAGTAAGTAACGTAAGGGTAAGAGAGATGTGTGGAAATAAAAAGAGCGTGGTTGAGAGAGCAGAAGAGAGTGTTTTAAAATGGTTTGGGCACATGGAGAGAATGAGTGAGGAAAGATTGACCAAGAGGATATATGTGTCGGAGGTGGAGGGAACGAGGAGAAGAGGGAGACCAAATTGGAGGTGGAAAGATGGAGTGAAAAAGATTTTGTGTGATCGGGGCCTGAACATGCAGGAGGGTGAAAGGAGGGCAAGGAATAGAGTGAATTGGAGCGATGTGGTATACAGGGGTTGACGTGCTGTCAGTGGATTGAAGCAAGGCATGTGAAGCGTCCGGGGTAAACCATGGAAAGCTGTGTAGGTATGTATATTTGTGTGTGTGGACGTGTGTATGTACATGTGTATGGGGGGGGTTGGGCCATTTCTTTCGTCTGTTTCCTTGCGCTACCTCGCAATACGCGGGAGACAGCGACAAAGTATAAAAAAAAAAAAAATAAAAAAAAAATAAAAAAGTGTTGGAGCATTTGTAAAACTAATACATGCACTTAGAATTATCATTCACAGGCACAGAATCTTGGTAATGCATAGAAAGTCTATGAAATTGATAAGTAATCAAGGATGTCATTTGATTACACAGAAACCAATTTTACAGTTGTGTTCCTACTCTGCCGTCCTGCCATACCTCATTACCTTACTTTTGTTCACATTAGCTCTTGGCTTCTAGAGTTTTTCAGATGTGCCACTGGAGCCACGTCATCTGCGGACAACTTCCCTTATCACTCAGTCCATTAACAGATTGAGCACGTATGGAAACATCACACATTCTTGAAATAGAGCCATCTTGACCATGAACCTCCCCTTACACACACACACACACACACACACACCTTACTTCCCAGATAAAAACTGTATATAATAGCTTTACTCCCCCTACCATATATTTGTTACATTTTGTGCGAGGCATCTTTATCAACCTTATCATTTGCTTTTGCCAGGTCTGTGAATACTACTGACAAATCCCTTTCTCCAGATATTTATTAAGCAATTTCTTCAAAGCAAACACCTGGTTCTCACCTCCTGTACCACTCCTAAAGCCACATTGTTCTTCCCCAGTCTGATGCTCTATGCATGCCACCTCCCCTCTCAGTTACCAGTCTTCCATACACCTTACCTGGTATACACAGCAGGTATATATCTTTGTAACTTGAGCATTCTAAGTGATGGAAATGCCAAAGCTCCATAATGGAAGAAGAGCAATGTTTTCCTTAGAGGGGACAAAAGTTAGTTACAGTCTTCAAAGGCTGAATCATTTTACCAAAGAAAAAATCCTATTGGAAATGGAAGAGCTTCACTATGGCCTCAGAGTATCATATGAAACAATATTAAAGATAAGTTTGTTTTTTTGTTTTTGTCCTTGTCTTTAAGTAATGATTCATGTTTGCCTTTCAGCAAAAAAGAGGAAACATAGCCAAGGGTTTTACCATCAGATAGTTTAAGTATTTGAATATGTTTTATGGTAAGACACTTTCCCCAGTTTGACCTGATCTTTATGTGCAAGCGTGGTAGCAGGTACTTTTTGCATATCCAGAAAACACTACTGCAATTACACTTGTCAAAGATGTTATTCAGGGCTTGTTTTGGATGATTGCAATAAGGATAAATGGGTATTAAGTGCTGAAAGTGAAGCAAAATTTTGTGCATATATTGTCAGTGATGATAGTCACTTATTTAAGAAGATGGATCATTCAGGAAAAAGTAGTTGAAAATCAAATGATGTAATTAAAAAGAAGGGCAGATTGTTATATTTCATGTAGGAATTACAGTTGCTGAAAAACTAGATCACATAACAATTATTAGACAAAATTCTTAAGTTTTATGGTGTAACTTTGTTATGGGAATGGCTAAATTCAAAATAGTATACGGACTCAGAATTCTGATTTCGGGAGTGTTTTGTATGACTGGTTCTTCTTGTATGGTCTGGTTCTGCTAGTATTGTTTGCTATCCCGGATGATGCTTTATATAATCTACAATACTGTTCTACATTCTTCAGTTTGAAAATGGATGTATAAAGGATTTTTTTGCAGTTAATCATCAGTTATGTACATGTTATACAGTGCACATACATAATCACTGTAGTACATGTTTACAATACATGAAGCCTTCATTTAAATGTATCTTTTTCTGTTTCTCGTAGACTTCATTGTACATTTATATGATGTGTTTCTTTTTAATCCTATAGAATATAATGATTGTTAAGCAATCAGTACTGTAGGTTGAAATGAGTTTATAAACACTACTGTAACTGCTGTAGCAACTTACATTGTTCATAGAATTACATATGTAACATTTGTGGTCTTAGCTATCTTGGATAGATAACGTGCCTCTCTGTATCAGTGTAAGCATTTTGATGCTGACAAGATGATATTTAAACAAAAGTATGATAGGAATGCAGAGATAGATCGTGATTTGAAAGCTATAGAATGTAGGTAATAAAGCAGATTTTCTGAACCGAAATTTGTTTTTCTATTTTTCTAGACACCATCAACAGGAGGACCACCATTACCTGTCCGTCAGTCTGGTGGAACTTCCACTTCTCTTGCCTCCACATCCACTTCTCATCAACAAGTATCTACACCTCACCCAGTCCAAGATAGGCTTGGTGGAGATCAACACATGCCCCTCGATGAACAGCAACCACAGCAGCAGCAAAACACAAATGGAGCTGGGATTAGTGGTGCGGGCAGTAGTGTTGGAGACCAGCGAAGTGGCTACCACCATCATCACCATCACTTGCACCATGTTCATCACCATCCTAGTAGTCAAACCCCTCAACACTCCACCTCCACTGTGGGTTCAACTCACATATCTGTGGTAGCATCTCAGTCTCCTGGTTCACAACCTGCACCACCTCTTTCTTATTCACGCAGTGCAGACACACCTGATACAGGTTAGCTTGCTTTTACTTGAGTTAGAATTTTAGTAGTACTCTGGAGAGATTTTTTTTCACACATGCTTGCCATTTTCCATGTGAGTGAGGTATCGTCAAGAACATAGCTCCTTGCATTGTTCTTTCAATTGGAAAGTAATTCATAAGGGGAGGGTTTCCAGCCACCCGCTCCCACCCCGCTTAGTCACCTTCAACAACACACGGGAAATATTATCATTATTAATTGCTGTTTCCCATGTCAGCGAGGTAGTGCAAGGAAACAGACAAAGAATGGCCCAACCACTCATATACACACACAGAGAAGAGGTAGTAAAAGCTCTGCGGAAGATGAAAGCCGGCAAGGCAGCAGGTTTGGATGGTATTGCAGTGGAATTTATTAAAAAAGGGGGTGACTGTATTATTGACTGGTTGGTAAGGTTATTCAATGTATGTATGACTCATGGTGAGGTGCCTGAGGATTGGCGGAATGCGTGCATAGTGCCATTGTACAAAGGCAAAGGGGATAAGAGTGAGTGCTCAAATTACAGAGGTATAAGTTTGTTGAGTATTCCTGGTAAATTATATGGGAAGGTGTTGATTGAGAGGGTGGAGGCATGTACAGAGCATCGGATTGGGGAAGAGCAGTGTGGTTTCAGAAGTGGTAGAGGATGTGTGGATCAGGTGTTTGCTTTGAAGAATGTATGTGAGAAGTACTTAGAAAAGCAAATGGATTTGTATGTAGCATTTATGGATCTGGAGAAAGCATATGATAGAGTTGATAGAGATGCTCTGTGGAAGGTATTAAGAATATATGGTGTGGGAGGCAAGTTGTTAGAAGCAGTGAAAAGTTTTTATCGAGGATGTAAGGCATGTGTACGTGTAGGAAGAGAGGAAAGTGATTGGTTCTCAGTGAATGTAGGTTTGCGGCAGGGGTGTGTGATGTCTCCATGGTTGTTTAATTTGTTTATGGATAGGGTTGTTAGGGAGGTGAATGCAAGAGTTTTGGAAAGAGGGGCAAGTATGAAGTCTGTTGGGGATGAGAGAGCTTGGGAAGTGAGTCAGTTGTTGTTCGCTGATGATACAGCGCTGGTGGCTGATTCATGTGAGAAACTGCAGAAGCTGGTGACTGAGTTTGGTAAAGTGTGTGAAAGAAGAAAGTTAAGAGTAGATGTGAATAAGAGCAAGGTTATTAGGTACAGTAGGATTGAGGGTCAAGTCAATTGGGAGGTGAGTTTGAATGGAGAAAAACTGGAGGAAGTAAAGTGTTTTAGATATCTGGGAGTGGATCTGGCAGCGGATGGAACCATGGAAGCGGAAGTGGATCATAGGGTGGGGAAGGGGGCGAAAATTCTGGGAGCCTTGAAGAATGTGTGGAAGTAGAGAACATTATCTCGGAAAGCAAAAATGGGTATGTTTGAAGGAATAGTGGTTCCAACAGTGCTGTATGGTTGCGAGGCATGGGCTATGGATAGAGTTGTGCGCAGGAGGATGGATATGCTGGAAATGAGATGTTTGAGGACAATGTGTGGTGTGAGGTAGTTTGATCGAGTAAGTAACATAAGGGTAAGAGAGATGTGTGGAAATAAAAAGAGCGTGGTTGAGAGAGCAGAAGAGGGTGTTTTGAAATGGTTTGGGCACATGGAGAGAATGAGTGAGGAAAGATTGACCAAGAGGATATATGTGTCGGAGGTGGAGGGAACGAGGAGAAGTGGGAGACCAAATTGGAGGTGGAAAGATGGAGTGAAAAAGATTTTGTGTGATCGGGGCCTGAACATGCAGGAGGGTGAAAGGAGGGCAAGGAATAGAGTGAATTGGATCGATGTGGTATACCGGGGTTGACGTACTGTCAGTGGATTGAATCAGGGCATGTGAAGCGTCTGGGGTAAACCATGGAAAGCTGTGTAGGTATGTATATTTGCATGTGTGGACGTATGTATATACATGTGTATGGGGGTGGGTTGGGCCATTTCTTTCGTCTGTTTCCTTGCGCTACCTTGCAAACGCGGGAGACAGCGGCAAAAAAAAAAAAAAAGAAAGAAAAAAAAATATGAATGCTCATACACACACATATATATATACATATACATATCAATGTAAACTTACATTTACATACATAAACATACATATACATACACAGACACATACATATATACACATGTATATATTCATCTTTGCCGCCATCATCCATTCCCGTCGCTACCCCACCACACAGGAAGTAGCCCTCCCACACACACACACACACACACACACACACACACACACACACACACACACAGCAAGGTAACACCAGGAAAAGACAAAAAATGCCACATTTGCTCACACTCAATCTCTATCTGTCATGTGTAATGTACTGACCACAGATCCCTTTTCACATCCAGGCACCACAGACCTTTCCCTGTTTACCCCAGATGCTTCTCATGCCCTTTCAGTCCATTAGCAGCACATCGACCCCAGTATACCACATTATTCCAATTCATTCTATTCCTTGCACGCCTTTCACCCTCCCGTATGTTCAGGCACCGATCACTCAAAATCTTTTTTACTCCATCCTTCCACCTCCAGTTTGGTCTCCCTGCTTCCTTGTTCCCTCCACCTCTGACACATATATCCTCTTTGTCAATCTTTCCTCACTCATTCTCTCCATGTCTCCAAACCATTTCAACACACCCTCTTCTGCTCTCTCAACCACACTCTTTTTATTACCACACATCTCTCTTACCCTTTCATTACTTTCTCGATCAAACCACCTCACACCACATATTGTCCTCAAACATTTCATTTCCTACACATCCACCCTCCTCTGCACAAACCTATATATAGCCCATGCCTCACATTAAACAATGTCCCTCCTACACTTATCATCACTCTTCTCTCTAATCCATAAAATTTTAAGCAGGAATCTTGCACACAGAAGCTTTTAAGTTTCTTCACTGCTTACAACAGGTCCATAAAGTGGAAGAGGCATCTTGTATAAGGGTTTATGTTAACGAAGCAGTGAGAGTGGTATGACCGAGTGCAAGCTACTAGATCACTGTTCCTTCAAATGCACCCATTTCTGCTCTCTGAGATAACGTTCTTGCCTTCCACACTTTCTTCAACACTTCCAGAACCTTTGCCCCCATCCCCCACTTTGTGACTCACTTCTGTTTCCATGGCTCCATCCGCTGGTAAGTCCACTCCCAGGTATCTAAAACACTTCACTTCCTCCAGTTTTTCTCCATTCAAACTTACTTCCCAATTAAATTGTCCCTCAACCCCACTGAACCTAATGACCTTTCTCTTATTCACATTTACTCTCAACTTTCTCCTTTCTTACACTTTACCAAACTCAGTCACCAACTTCTGCAGTTTCTCACCTGAATCAGCCACCAGTGCTATATCATCAGCGAACAACAACTGACTTTTTCCCAAGCCCTCACATCCAGAACAGACTGCACACTTGCCCCTCTCCCCAAGACTCTTGCATTCACCTCCCTAACCACCCCATCCATAAACAAATTACACAACCATGGGGATATCATGCATCCTAGCCACAAACTGACATTTACTGGGAACCAATCACTCTCCTTTCTTCCTCCTTGTACACATACCTTACATCTTGGTAAAAACTTTTCGGTAAAAACTTTTCACTGCTTATAGCAACTTACCTCCCATGCCATATACTCTTAATACATTCCACAAAGCATCTCTATCAAACCTCTCATATATCTTCTCCAGATCCATAAATGGTACATACAAATCCATCTGTTTTTTCAGGTATTTCTCACATACATTCTTCAAAAGCAAAAACCTGATCCACACATCCTCTACCACTTCTGAGACCACACTGCTCTTCCCCAATCTTATGCTTTGTGCACAGCTTTACCTTCTCAGTCAATTATTTTATTTGTTTATTTATTTTGCTTTGTCGCTGTCTCCCACGTTTGCGAGGTAGCGCAAGGAAACAGACGAAAGAAATGGCCCAACCCACCCCCATACACATGTATATACATACACGTCCACACACACAAATATACATACCTATACATCTCAATGTACACATATATATACACACACAGACACATACATATATACATATATTCATATATACATATATACCCATGCACACAATTCACACTGTCTGCCTTTATTCATTCCCATCGCCACCTCGCCACACATGGAATACCATCCCCCTCCCCCCTCATGTGTGCGAGGTAGCGCTAGGAAAAGACAACAAAGGCCCCATGCGTTCACACTCAGTCTCTAGCTGTCATGCAATAATGCCCGAAACCACAGCTCCCTTTCCACATCCAGGCCCCACACAACTTTCCATGGTTTACCCCAGACGCTTCACATGCCCTGATTCAATCCACTGACAGCCCGTCAACCCCGGTATACTACATCGATCCAATACACTCTATTCCTTGCCCGCCTTTCACCCTCCTGCATGTTCAGGCCCCGATTACTCAAAATCTTTTTCACTTCATCTTTCCACCTCCAGTTTGGTCTCCCACTTCTCCTCGTTCCCTCCACCTCCAACACATATTTCCTCTTGGTCAATCTTTCCTCACTCATTCTCTCCATGTGCCCAAACCATTTCAAAACACCCTCTTCTGCTCTCTCAACCACGCTCTTTTTATTTCCACACATCTCTCTTACCCTTACATTACTTACTCGATCAAACCACCTCACACCACACATTGTCCTCAAACATCTCATTTCCAGCACATCCACTCTCCTGCGCACAACTCTATCCATAGCCCACGCCTCGCAACCATACAACATTGTTGGAACCACTATTCCTTCAAACATACCCATTTTTACTTTCCGAGATAATGTTCTCGACTTCCACACATTCTTCAAGGCTCCCAGGATTTTCGCCCCCTCCCCCACCCTATGATTCACTTCCGCTTCCATGGTTCCATCCGCAGCCAGATCCGCTCCCAGATATCTAAAACACTTTACTTCCTCCAGTTTTTCTCCATTCAAACTTACCTCCCAATTGACTTGACCCTCAACCCTACTGTACCTAATAACCTTGCTCTTATTCATATTTACTCTTTCTTCTTTCACACACTTTACCAAACTCAGTCACCAGCTTCTGCAGTTTCTCACATGAATCAGCCACCAGCGCTGTATACACGTACACATGCCTTACATCGTCGATAAAAACTTTTCACTGCTTCTAACAACTTGCCTCCCACACCATATATTCTTAATACCTTCCACAGAGCATCTCTATCAACTCTATCATATGCCTTCTCCAGATCCATAGATGCTACATAGAAATCCATTTGCTTTTCTAAGTATTTCTCACATACATTCTTCAAAGCAAACACCTGATCCACACATCCTCTACCACTTCTGAAACCACACTGCTCTTCCCCAATCTGATGCTCTGTACATGCCTTCACCCTCTCAATCAATACCCTCCTATATAATTTACCAGGAATACTCAACAAACTTATACCTCTGTAATTTGAGCACTCACTCTTATCACCTTTGCCTTTGTACAATGGCACTATGCAAGCATTCCGCCAATCCTCAGGCACCTCACCATGAGTCATACATATATTAGATAACCTTACCAACCAGTCAACAATACAGTCACCCCCTTTTTTAATAGATTCCACTCCAATACCATCCAAAACCTGCCGCCTTGCCGGATTTTATCTTCCGCAAAGCTTTTACTACCTCTTCTCTGTTTACCAAATCATTTTCCCTAACCCTCTCACTTTGCACACCACCTCGACCAAAACACCCTATATCTGCCACTCTATCATCAAACACATTCAACAAACCTTCAAAATACTCACTCCATCTCCTTCTCACATCACCACTACTTGTTATCACCTCCCCATTAGCGCCCTTCACTGAAGTTCCCATTTGCTCCCTTGTCTTACGCACTTTATTTACCTCCTTCCAAAACATCTTTTTTATTCTCCCTAAAATCTAATGATACTCTCTCACCCCAACTCTCATTTGCCCTCTTTTTCACCTCTTGCACCTTTCTCTTGACCTCCTGTCTCTTTCTTTTATACATCTCCCACTCAATTGCATTTTTTCCCTGCTAAAATTGTCCAAATGCCTCTCTCTTCTCTTTCACTAATAATCTTACTTCTTCATCCCACCACTCAATACCCTTTCTAATCAACCCACCTCCCACGCTTCTCATGCCACAAGCATCTTTTGCGCAATCCATCACTGATTCCCTAAATACATCCCATTCCTCCCCCACTCCCCTTACTTCCATTGTTCTCACCTTTTTCCATTCTGTACTCAGTCTCTCCTGGTACTTCCTCACACACGTCTCCTTCCCAAGCTCACTTACCCTGACCACCTTCTTCACCCCAACATTTACTCTTCTTTTCTGAAAACCTCTACAAATCTTCACCTTAGCCTCCACAAGATAATGATCAGACATCCCTCCAGTTGCACCTCTCAGCACATTAACGTCCAAAAGTCTCTCTTTTGCGCGCCTGTCAATTAACACGTAATCCAATAACACTCTCTGGCCATCTCTCCTACTTACACACGTATACTTATGTATATCTCGCTTTTTAAACCAGGTATTCCCAGTCACCAGTCCTTTTTCAGCACATAAATCTACAAGCTGTTCACCATTTCCATTTACAACACTGAACACCCCATGTATACCAATTATTCCCTCAACTGCCACATTACTCACCTTTGCATTCAAATCACCCATCACTATAACCCGGTCTTGTGCATCAAAACCACTAACACACTCATTCAGCTGCTCCCAAAACACTTGCCTCTCATGATCTTTCTTCTCATGCCCAGGTGCATTTGCACCAATAATCACCCATCTCTCTCCATCAACTTTCAGTTTTACCCATATTAATCGAGAATTTACTTTCTTACATTCTATCACATACTCCCACAGCTCTTGTTTTAGGAGTACTGCTACTCCTTCCCTTGCTCTTGTCCTCTCACTAACCCCTGACTCTACTCCCAAGACATTCCCAAACCACTCTTCCCCTTTACCCTTGAGCTTCGTTTCACTCAGAGTCAAAACATCCAGGTTCCTTTCCTCAAACATACTACCTATCTTCCTTTTTTCACATCTTGGTTACATCCACACACATTTAGACGCCCCAATCTAAGTCTACGAGGAGGATGAGCACTCCCCGCGTGACTCCTTCTGTTTCCCATTTTTAGAAAGTTAGAATACAAGGAGGGGAGGATTTCTGGCCCCCCCCACTCCCATCCCCTATAGTCGCCTTCTACAACACGTAATTTCCAAAGAATACTTGAACTAATTTCCCAGGAATACTCAACAAACTTATGCCTCTGTGATTTAAACGCTCACCTTTATCCCCTTTGCCTTTGTACACTGGCACTGTGCATCCATTCTGCCAGTCATGGTAAATATGTGGCTAGTATTCTTTCTCCCCTATCCCCATACTTCATTGTTTATACTATTAGTAGGCAATGATAAGAATTTTGAAGGTGTAATCCAGTTGTGGCACTCAGTCATACTACTCTCACTGCTTTGTTAACATAAACCCTTACACTTGATGCCTCTTCCACTTTAAGGACCTGATGTATGCAGTGAAGAAGCTTGAAAGATTCCTGCATTTTATGGATTAGAGAGGAGTGGTTTTTTACTGGAAAGTTAGGATTGGGAAAGTACCTTGATGGAGGAAATGGAAGTTGAAATGCACCTTGAATGTATGGAGTAACTAAAAGAGACTGTTAGAAGATAGTGAAATCATACACAAATGATTTTATTTGATATGGTTTATAACACAGAAGAAAGGTAGTGAAAATAGGGTTTGAATTCATTGATTATGGCTCTGCATGAAAATTGTAAGACTTTAAACAAGCTGAAGGTTGTGGGTAGGGTATTTAACATGGTGGTGATGGAAAGACTGGAAGCCTTGAAGATGAAGCAAGAAATGAATAGGGATTAATGGAAGAAAAATGTAATATAATGCAGATCTTTGAGAACAGTGGATAACAATAAGCTGTAAAGTCAAACTTTTAGTTTATTATTATTATTGTCATTATTATTATTATTATTATTATTATTATTATTATTAGTAGTAGTATTATTTTATTTATTTTTATTTATTTTGCTTTGTCGCTGTCTCCCGCATTTGCGAGGTAGCGCAAGGAAACAGACGAAAGAAATAGCCCAACCCACTCCCATACACATGTATATACATACACGACCACACACGCAAATATACATACCCATACATCTTAATGTACACACATATATATATACACACACGGACACATACATATATACACATGCACACAATTCACACTGCCTTTATTCATTCCCATCGCCACCTCGCCACACATGGAATAACATCCCCCTCCCCCTCATGTGTGCGAGGTATCGCTAGGAAAAGACAACAAAGGCCCCATTCGTTCACACTCAGTCTCTAGCTGTCATGTAATAATGCCCGAAACCACAGCTCCCTTTCCACATCCAGGCCCCACACAACTTTCCATGGTTTACCCCAGACGCTTCACATGCCGATTCAATCCATTGACAGCACGTCGACCCCGGTATACCACATCGATCCAATTCACTCTATTCCTTGCCCGCCTTTCACCCTCCTGCATGTTCAGGCCCCGATCACTCAAAATCTTTTTCACTCCATCTTTCCACCTCCAATTTGATCTCCCACTTCTCCTCGTTCCTTCCACCTCCAACACATATATCCTCTTGGTCAATCTTTCCTCACTCATTCTCTCCATGTGCCCAAACCATTTCAAAACACCCTCTTCTGCTCTCTCAACCACACTCTTTTTATTTCCACACATCTCTCTTACCCTTACATTACTTACTCGATCAAACCACTTCACACCACATATTGTCCTCAAACATCTCATTTCCAGCACATCCACCCTCCTGTGCACAACTCTATCCATAGCCCACGCCTCGCAACCATACAACATTGTTGGAACCACTATTCCTTCAAACATACCCATTTTTGCTTTCCGATATAATGTTCTCGACTTCCACACATTCTTTAAGGCTCCCAGGATTTTCGCCCTCTCCCCCACCCTATGATTCACCTCCACTTCCATGGTTCCATCTGCTGCCAGATCCACTCCCAGATATCTAAAACACTTTACTTCCTCCAGTTTTTCTCCATTCAAACTTACCTCCCAATTGACTTGACCCTCAACCCTACTGTACCTAATAACCTTGCTCTTATTCACATTTACTCTTAACTTTCTTCTTTCACACACTTTACCAGACTCAGTCACCAGCTTATTATTATTATTATTATTATTATTATTATTATTATTATGATTATTATTATTACTATTATTATTATTATTATTATTATTATTATTATTATTATTATTATTATTATTATCCCTGAGGTATGGGAGAAAGAATTGTACCTCCATATTCCTTGCGTGTTGCAGAAGGCAACTAAAGGGGGTGAGAGCGGGGGGCTGGAAACCCTCCCCTTCTTGTATTCTGTTTCTAAAAGAGGAAACAGAAGGAGTCAATAAGGGAATGTTCATCCTCCTCGAAGGCTCAGATTGGGGTGTCTAAATGTGTGTGGATGTAACCAAGATGAGAAGAGAGGTTAGGTAGGTAGTATGTTAAGCTTAAGGGTAAAGTGAAAGAATGGTTTGGAAATGTCTTGGGACTAAAGTCAGTGGTTGGTGAGAGGATAAGAGCTAAGGAAGGAGTAACCCTACTTCTGAAGCAGGAGTTGTGGGAATGTGTGATAAGAGTGTAAGAAAGTAACTTCTAGATTTTTGATGTGGATAAAACTGAAAGTGGATGGCAAGAGATGGTTGGTTATTGGTTCTTATGCACCTGGCCATGAGAAGAAAGATCATGAGAAGCAAGTGTTTTCGAAGCAGTTGAGTGAGTGTGTCAGCAGTTTTGGTGCATGAGACCAGGTATTAGTGATGGATGATTTAAATGGGAAAGTAAAAAATATGGCAGTTGAGGGTATAATTGGTGAACATGGGGTACTCAGTGTTATGAATGGAAATGGTGAAGAGCTTGTGGAGTTGTGTGCTGAAAAAAGAGCAGTGATTAACAGTACCTAGATTAAAAAGAGAGATATACACAATTATTACTGTTTGAGTAGGAAAGATGGTCAATAGACATTATTATATTATGTATTAATTGATAGGTGTGTAAAAGAAAGGCTTTTGGATGGAAATGTGCTGAAGGGACAGCTGGAAGGATGTCTGATCACTGTCTTGTGGAGGCAAGGGTGAATATTTGTAGAGATTTTCAAAAAAGGAGACTGTGACAGGGGAAAGAAAGTGGTTAGAGTGAGTAAGATTGGAAAGGAGACTTGTGTTAAGAAGTACCAGGAGAGATGGAGTGTAGAATGGCAAAGGGTGAGAGAAAATGAAGTGAGGGGAATAGGTGAGGAATGTGAGGTATATAGGGAAGCAGTAATGGCATGTGCAAGAGGTGCTAGTAGCTTGCAAAAAGGTGGAAGGTGGGTGGATTAAAAAGGTTAGTGGGTGGTGGAAAGAAATGAAGATGCCAGTTAAAGAGAAAAGAGAGGAGTTTGGGCAGTACTTACAGGGAAGCAGTGTAAATGAATGGCAGATGTATAAGAGAAAGTAGCAGGAGGTCAAGAGGAAGATGCAGGGGTTGAAAAAGATGGCAAATGAGAGTCAGGGTGAGAGAGTGTCATTAAACTTTAGGGAGAATAAAAGCATGTTTTTTATAGTAGGTGAATAATATGTGAAAGATGAAAGAACATATAGAGACGTCAGTGAAGGGAGCAAAAGGGAAAGTGATAACAGGAAGTGAGGAGGAGATAGAGTGAGTGTTTTGAAGGAATATCAATTGTGTTTGATGATAGAGTGACAGATGTTGGGTGTTTAGGTCGGAATGTTATGCAAAGTGATTGGGTCAGGGAGAGTGGTTTGGTGAAAAGAGTGGAGGTGATGAAAGCCTTGTGGAGATGAAATCCAGAAAGGCAGTGGGATTGGGTGATATTAAAATTGAATATTAAGAAAGGGGGTGACTGTGTTGTTGATTGATTGATAAGGATAATCAAAGGGGGTGACTGTGTTGTTGATTGATTGATAAGGATAATCACTGTATGTATAGATCATGAAGAGCCTGAGGATTAGGGGAATGCATGTATAGTGCCACTGTATAAAGGCAGAGGGCTAGGGATAAAGGTGAGTGTTCAAACTACAGACGCATAAGTTTGTTGAGTATACCTGGAAGATTGTACGGGAGGGTATTGATTGAGAGGGTGAAGGCATGCATGTACAGAGCATCACATTGGGGAGGAGCAGTGTGGTTTCAGAAATGGGAGAGGATGTGTGGATCAGGTTTCTGCTTTGAAGAATGTGTGTGAGAAATATTTAAAAGAACAGATGGATTTGTATGTACCGTTTATGGATCTAGAGAAGGCATATCATAGGCTTGATAGAGATTCTTTGTGGAAGGTCTTAAGAATATATGGTGTGGGAGTTAAGCTGCTATAAGCCATGAGAAGTTTTGAGTAAAAGGCATGTGGATGAGTAGGAAGAGAGGAGAGTGATTGGTTCCCAGTGAAGGTCGGTCTGCAGCAAGAGTGTGTGGTGTCACCATTGTTGTTTAATTTGTTTATGGATGGGGTGGTAAGGGATGTAAAAGCACGAGTTTTGGAGAGAGGGGTGATGATGCAATCGGTTGAGGGTAAGAGGGCCTGGGAAGTGAGTTTGTTGTTGTTCACCAGTGATACGGACTGGTAGCTGATTTGAGTTAGTAACTGCAGAAGTTGGTAACTGAGTTTGAAAGAGGTGTGAAATGAGAAAGTCGAGAGTAGATGTCAATAAAAGCAAGGTTATTAGGTTCACTAGGATTGAGGGACAAATTAGTTAGGATGCAAGTTTGAATGGAAAAAAATTGGAGGAAGTGAAGTGTTCTAGATATCTGGAAGTGAATTTCGCAATAAATGGAACCATGGAAACGGAAGTAAGTCTTATGGTGGGGAGGAGCAAAGGTTCTGGGAGCGATGAAGAATGTGTGGAGAGAATGTTATCTCGGAGAGCAAAAATGGGTATGTTTGAAGGAATAGTAGTTCCAACAATGTTAAATGGTTGCAAGGCATAGGCTGTTAATAGAGTTGTGCAGGAGAGGGTGGATCTGTTAGAAATGAAATTTTTAAGGATGGTATGTGGTTTAATCGAGTAAGTAATTAAAGTGTAAGAGAGATGTGTGGTAATAAAAAGAATGTGGTTAAGAGAGCAGAAGAGGGTGTGTTGAAATTGAAATGGTTTGGACATGGAGAGAATGAGTGAGAAAAGGTTGATGAAGAGGGTATATCTGTCAGAAGTAGAGAAAATGAGGAGAAGCAGAAGACTTAATTGGAGGTTTAAGGATGGATTGAAAAAGATTTTGAGCAATTGGTGCCTGAACACGCAGGAGGGTGAAAGGCGTGCATAGGGTAGAATGAATTGGAATGAGGTGGTATAATGCGGTTGATGTGCCATCAGTGGACTGAACCAAGGCATGTGAAATGTCTGGGGTGAACCATGAAAAGGTCTGTGGGGCCTGGATGTTGATAGGGAGTTGTGTTTTAGGTGCATTAATTATGACAGCTATAGAATGGATGTGAGTGGGTGTGGCCTTTCTTTGTATGTTTCCTGGCACTCCCTCACCATTGCAGGGGGTGGCGATGCTGTTTCCTGTGGGCCAAGGTGGCACTGTGAATGGATAAAGGTGAGCAAGTATGATTATTATATATATTTTATTATTATACCCAACTGCTGTCTCCTGTGCCAGCGAGGTAGCACAAGGAATGGCCCAACCCACCCACATACACATAAACATCCACACATGCACATATAAATACATATATATTTCACCATGTACATACATATATATACACAGACACATACATGTATACACATGTTCTTATCCATACTTGCTGCCTCCATCCATTCCCGTCGCCAGCCCGCCACACACGAAATAGCATCCCCCCCAGCAAGGCAGCACTAGGGACAGTCAGAAAACGCCACATTCGTTCGCACTCAGTCTCTAGCTGCCATATGTAATGCACGGAAACCACGGCTCCCTTTATCATCCAGGCTCCACACACTTTTCCATGGTTTACCCCAGGTGCTTCACATACCCTGGTTCAATCCATTGACAGCATGTCATCCCTGGTATACCACATTGTTCCAATTCACTCTATTCCTTGCACGTCTTTCACCCTCCTGTACGATCAGGCCTCGACTGCTCAAAATCTCTTTCACTCCATCTTTCCACCTCCAATTTGGTCTCCTGCTTCTCCTTCTCTCCACCTCTGACACATATATTCTCTTTGTCAATCTTTCCTCATTCATTCTCTCCATGTGTCCAAAACATTTTATCACTCCCTTTTCTGCTCTCTCAACCACACTCTTTGTATTACCACACATGTCTTTTACCCTTTCATTATTTACTCGATCAAACCACCTCACACCACATATTGTCCTCAAACAATTCATTTCCAACACATCCACCTTCCTCCGCACAACTGGCCTCGCAACCATACAAAATTGTTGTAATCACTATTCCTTCAGACATTCTCTTTTATTCTCCCAGAACCTTCGCCCCCTCCCCCACCATGTGACTCGCTTCTTCTTCCATGGTTCCATCCACTGCTAAGTCCGTTCCCAGATATCTAAAACACTTCACTTCCTCCAGTTTTTCTCCATTCAAACTTACCTCCCAATTAACTTGTCTCTCAACTCTACTGAACCTAATAACCTAGCTCTTATTCATATTTACTCTCAACTTTCTCCTTTCACACACTTTACCAAACTCAGTCACCAACTTCTGCAGTTTCTCACACGAATCAGCCACCCGTGCTTTATCATCAACAAACAACAACTGACTCACTTCCCAAGCCTTCTCATCCACAACAGACTGCATACTTGCCCCTCTCTCCAAAACTCATGCATTCACCTCCCTAACCACCCCATCCATTAACAAGTTCAACAAACATGGAGACATCATGCACCCCTGCTGCAAACTGACATTCACTGGGAACCAAACAATTTCCTCTCATCCTACTTGTACACATGCCCTACAATCTTGGTAAAAACTTTTTGCTGCTTCTAGCAACTTGCCTCCCACACCATATACTCTTAAAACCTTCTAAAAGCATCTTTATCCATCCTATCATATGCCTTCTGCAGATCCATAAATGCTACATACAAATCCATTTGTTTTCCTAAATATTTCTCACGTATATTCTTCAAAGCAAACACCTGATCCAGACATCCACCACCACTTCTGAAACCACTCTTTGCATGCCTTTACCCTCTCAATCAATACCCTCCCATATAATTTCCCAGGAATACTCAACAAACTCATGCCTCTGTAATTTGAAACTCACCTTTATCCCCTTTGCCTTTGTACAATGACACTATGCATGCATTCCACCAATCCTCAGGCACTTCACCATGATTCATATATACATTGAATATCCTTACCAACCAATCAACAACACAGTCACCCCCTTTTTTAATAAATTCCACTGCAATACCATCCAAACCCTTCTCCTTGCTAGCTTTCATCTTCTGCAAAGCTTTCATTACCTCTTCTCTGCTCACCAAACCAGAGAAGAGCAAGTATGAATATACATATATTTTCCAAAAGAAGGAACCGAGAAGGGGGCCAAGTGAGGATATTTCCTCTAAGGCTCGGACCTTTGTTCTTAACACTAACTCACTAATGCGGGAAATGTTAGATATGTATGTATGAAATATATATATATATATTTTTCATTTTATTCACCATTTCCCACTTCAGCGAGGTAGCATTAAGAACAGGATTGAGCCTTTGAGGGAAATCCTCACTTGGCCCCCTTATCATTTACTTCTTTTGGAAAATTAAAATCGAGTGTTGAGGATTTCTAGTCCCACGCTCCCTACCCTTTTAGTCACCTTCTACGACGTGTAGGGAATACAAGAGAAGTATCCTTTCTCCCCAATCCCCAGAGATAATGCAGGAGGGCGAAAGGCATGCAAGGAATAGAGTGAATTGGAACGATGTGGTATACCAGGGTTGACGTGCTGTCAGTGGATTGAATCAGGCATGTAAAGCGTCTGGGGTAAACCATGGAAAATTTTGTGGGGCCTGGATGTGGAAAGGGGGCTGTCATGTTGAGATGAATAATCATTTTAATCTGTGTTCCTTAGGGCATTACTTATTTGCAGTCCAGAGTTTATTGATGATGAGTTTGAGAACATGTACTCTGTTGGATCTAAAATAAAGTACCCTTTCATCGATAAATCCCTTAAGTTAGCAAAGAAATTATTTTATAGAGTCGAACCTAAACCTCCCATTGACACCAAGAATCTTTTAGTTCTCCCTTTTGATGATAATTTTACTTTACTTTCCATGTTGCGTAAATCCTTTAATGTAAATCTTCCCTTCAGCAACAATAGTACTATAAAGAATATCTTACTCTGGAACTCACTAGAAAATTCTCCTGGGTGCATCTATAAATTGTAGAAATTGTGATGAGTTTTATGTTGGGCAGACTAGTAAGGATCTTTCTGTTAGACTTAAGCAACATAAATATAGTATAAGAACAGGACAAGAATCAAATGCCTTGTTTAATCATATTAAAAACTACGATCATTGTCTTGACTGGAGTAATGCCATCTCAGTATTACCTCTAACTCCAGTACCACGAGAAATATCATTGAATCATCTATTATTGAATACACAAAGAATTATAACCTTAAAATTAGTGAAGGTCAATACAAATTGGATAGCTTTATTGTTATTAAAATTTGTAAACAATTCCCCTTCTTGTCCACATAATAAGTTTATGATATGCTTGTTGTCTGTCTTAGACAATTACATGTTTACCAAATGGCTTCCTATCTATGTCTCTTCATTCTATATCAGCTGACTTATATTTCTTTCTTGTATCTCCCCTGATGATGTGATTATTACACAAAAGTGCACTTGGGAACTTATCGTGTTTCATTTTCCCATGGACTCAGGAATATACTTGATCACACACAAAATTGTGATCCTTTCCGGAAGAGGATGTTTTGAAATGGGTTGGGCACATGGAGAAATGAGTGAGGAAAGATTGACCAAGAGGATATATGTGTTGGAGGTAGAGAGAACGAGGAGAAGTGGGAGACCATATTGGAGGTGGAAAGATGGAGTGAAAAAGATTTTGAGTGATCGGGGCCTGAACATGCAGGAGAGTGAAAGGCGGGCAAGGAATAGAGTGAAGTGGATCGATGTGGTATACCGGGGTCGACATGCTGTCAATGGATTGAATCGGCATGTGAAGCGTCTGGGGTAAACCATGGAAAATTCTGTGGGGCCTGGATGTGGAAAGGGAGCTGTGATTTCGGGCATTATTACATGACAGCTAGAGAATGAGTGTGAATGAATGGGGCCTTTGTTGTCTTTTCCTAGCGCTACCTCGCACACATGAGAGGGGAGGGGGATGTTATTCCATGTGTGGCGAGGTGGCGATGGGAATAAATAAAGGCAGACAGTATGAATTATGTTTTTTTTTTTTTTTTTTATACTTTGTCGCTGTCTCCCGCGTTTGCGAGGTAGCGCAAGGAAACAGACGAAAGAAATGGCCCAACCCCCCCCCATACACATGTATATACATACGTCCACATACGCAAATATACATACCTACACAGCTTTCCATGGTTTACCCCAGACGCTTCACATGCCTTGATTCAATCCACTGACAGCATGTCAACCCCGGTATACCACATCGCTCCAATTCACTCTATTCCTTGCCCTCCTTTCACCCTCCTGCATGTTCAGGCCCCGATCACACAAAATCTTTTTCACTCCATCTTTCCACCTCCAATTTGGTCTCCCTCTTCTCCTTGTTCCCTCCACCTCCAACACATATATCCTCTTGGTCAATCTTTCCTCACTCATCCTCTCCATGTGCCCAAACCACTTCAAAACACCCTCTTCTGCTCTCTCAACCACGCTCTTTTTATTTCCACACATCTCTCTTACCCCTTACGTTACTCACTCGATCAAACCACCTCACACCACACATTGTCCTCAAACATCTCATTTCCAGCACATCCATCCTCCTGCGCACAACTCTATCCATAGCCCACGCCTCGCAACCATACAACATTGTTGGAACCACTATTCCTTCAAACATACCCATTTTTGCTTTCCGAGATAATGTTCTCGACTTCCACACATTCTTCAAGGCTCCCAGGATTTTCGCCCCCTCCCCCCACCCTATGATCCACTTCCGCTTCCATGGTTCCATCCGCAGCCAGATCCACTCCCAGATATCTAAAACACTTCACTTCCTCCAGTTTTTCTCCATTCAAACTCACCTCCCAATTGACTTGACCCTCAACCCTATTGTACCTAATAACCTTGCTCTTATTCACATTTACTCTTAACTTTCTTCTTCCACACACTTTTCCAAACTCAGTCACCAGCTTCTGCAGTTTCTCACATGAATCAGCCACCAGCGCTGTATCATCAGCGAACAACAACTGACTCACTTCCCAAGCTCTCTCATCCCCAACAGACTTCATACTTGCCCCTCTTTCCAAAACTCTTGCATTTACCTCCCTAACAACCCCATCCATAAACAAATTAAACTACCATGGAGACATCACACACCCCTGCCGCAAACCTACATTCACTGAGAACCAATCACTTTCCTCTCTTCCTACATGTACACATGCCTTACATCCTCGATAAAAACTTTTCACTGCTTCTAACAACTTGCCTCCCACACCATATATTCTTAATACCTTCCACAGAGCATCTCTATCAACTCTATCATATGCCTTCTCCAGATCCATAAATGCTACAGACAAATCCATTTGCTTTTCTAAGTATTTCTCACATACATTCTTCAAAGCAAACACCTGATCCACACATCCTCTACCACTTCTGAAACCACACTGCTCTTCCCCAATCCGATGCTCTGTACATGCCTTCACCCTCTCAATCAATACCCTCCCATATAATTTACCAGGAATACTCAACAAACTTATACCTCTGTAATTTGAGCACTCACTCTTATCCCCTTTGCCTTTGTACAATGGCACTATGCACGCATTCCGCCAATCCTCAGGCACTTCACCATGAGTCATACATACATTAAATAACCTTACCAACCTTACCATACAGTCACCCCCTTATTAAAAAAGGGGGTGACTGTATGAATTATGTACATGTGTATATATGTATATGTGTGTGTGTGTATATATATGTGTACATTGAGATGTATAGGTATGTATATTTGCATGTGTGGACATGTATGTATGTACATGTGTATGGGGGTGGGTTGGGCCATTTCTTTCGTCTGTTTCCTTGCGCTACCTCGCAAACGCGGAAGACAGCGACAAAGCAAAATGAATAAAATAATATGTCCCTGGGGATAGGGGAGAAAGAATATTTCCCACGCATTCCTCACGCGTCGTAGAAGGCGACTAAAGGGGACGGGAGCGGGGGGCCAGAAACCCTCCCCTCCTTGTATTTTAACTTTCTAAAAGGGGAAACAGAAGAAGGAGTCACGCGGGGAGTGCTCATCCTCCTCTTAGGCCCAGATTGGGGTGTTTAAATGTGTGTGGATGTAACCAAGATGAGAAAAAAGGAGAGATAGGTAGTATGTTTGAGGAAAGGAACCTGGATGTTTTGGCTCTGAGTGTAACAAAGGTCAAGGGTAAAGGGGAAGAGTGGTTTGGGAATGTCTTGGGAGTAAAGTCAGCGGTTAGTGAGAGGACAAGAGCAAGGGAAGGAGTAGCACTACTCCTGAAACAGGAGTTGTGGGAGTATGTGATAGAGTGTAAGAAAGTAAATTCTAGATTGATATGGGTAAAACTGAAAGTTGATGGAGAGAGATGGGTGATTATTGGTGCATACGCACCTGGGCATGAGAAGAAAGATCACGAGAGGCAAGTGTTGTGGAAACAGCTGAATGAGTGTGTTAGTGGTTTTGATGCACAAGACCGGGTTATAGTGATGGGTGATTTGAATGCAAAGGTGAGTAATGTAGCAGTTAAGGGAATAACTGGGATACATGGGGTGTTCAGTGTTGTAAATGGAAATGGTGAAGAGCTTGTAGATTTGTGTGCTGAAAAAGGACTGTTGATTGGGAATACCTGGTTTAAAAAGCAAGATATACATAAGTATACATATGTAAGTAGGAGAGATGGCCAGAGAGCGTTATTGGATTACGTGTTAATTGATAGGCACACAAAAGAGAGACTTTTGACTTGTGGATGTTAAAATGCTGAGAGGTGCAACTGAAGGGATGTCTGATCATTATCTTGTGGAGGCGAAGGTGAAGATTTGTATGGGTTTTCAGAAAAGAAGAGAGAGTGTTGGGGTGAAGAGAGTGGTGAGAGTAAGTGAGCTTGGGAAGGAGACTTGTGTGAGGAAGTACTAGGAGAGACTGAGTACAGAATGGAAAAAGGTGAGAACAAAGGAGGTAAGGGGAGTGGGGGAGGAATGGGATGTATTTAGGGAAGCAGTGATGGCTTGCGCAAAAGATGCTTGTAGCATGAGAAGCGTGGGAGGTGGGTTGATTAGAAAGGGTAGTGAGTGGTGGGATGAAGAAGTAAGATTATTAGTGAAAGAGAAGAGAGAGGCATTTGGATGATTTTTGCAGGGAAAAAATGCAAATAAGTGGGAGATGTATAAAAGAAAGAGGCAGGAGGTCAAGAGAAAGGTGCAAGAGGTGAAAAAGAGGGCAAATGAGAGTTGGGGTGAGAGAGTATCATTAAATTTTAGGGAGAATAAAAAGATGTTCTGGAGGAAGGTAAATAAAGTGCGTAAGACAAGGGAGCAAATGGGAACTTCAGTGAAGGGCGCAAATGGGGAGGTGATAACAAGTAGTGGTGGTGTGAGAAGGAGATGGAGTGAGTATTTTGAAGGTTTGTTGAATGTGTTTGATGATAGAGTGGCAGATATAGGGTGTTTTGGTCAAGGTGGTGTGCAAAGTGAGAGGGTTAGGGAAAATGATTTGGTAAACAGAGAAGAGGTAGTAAAAGCTTTGCGGAAGATGAAAGGCGGCAAGGCAGCAGGTTTGGATGGTATTGCAGTGGAATTTATTAAAAAAGGGGGTGACTGTATTATTGACTGGTTGGTAAGGTTATTCAATGTATGTATGACTCATGGTGAGGTGCCTGAGGATTGGCGGAATGTGTGCATAGTGCCATTGTACAAAGGCAAAGGGGATAAGAGTGAGTGCTCAAATTACAGAGGTATAAGTTTGTTGAGTATTCCTGGTAAATTATATGGGAGGGTGTTGATTGAGAGGGTGGAGGCATGTACAGAGCATCGGATTGGGGAAGAGCAGTGTGGTTTCAGAAGTGGTAGAGGATGTGTGGATCAGGTGTTTGCTTTGAAGAATGTATGTGAGAAATACTTAGAAAAGCAAATGGATTTGTATGTAGCATTTATGGATCTGGAGAAGGCTTATGATAGAGTTGATAGAGATGCTCTGTGGAAGGTATTAAGAATATATAGTGTGGGAAGCAAGTTGTTAGAAGCAGTGAAAAGTTTTTAATCGAGGATGTAAGGCATGTGTACGTGTAGGAAGAGAGGAAAGTGATTGGTTCTCAGTGAATGTAGGTTTGCGGCAGGGGTGTGTGATGTCTCCATGGTTGTTTAATTTGTTTATGGATGGGGTTGTTAGGGAGGTAAATGCAAGAGTTTTGGAAAGAGGGGCAAGTATGAAGTCTGTTGGGGATGAGAGAGCTTGGGAAGTGAGTCAGTTGTTGTTCGCTGATGATACAGCGCTGGTGGCTGATTCATGTGAGAAACTGCAGAAGCTGGTGACTGAGTTTGGTAAAGTGTGTGAAAGAAGAAAGTTAAGAGTAAATGTGAATAAGAGCAAGGTTATTAGGTACAGTAGGGTTGAGGGTCAAGTCAATTGGGAGGTAAGTTTGAATGTAGAAAAACTGGAGGAAGTAAGGTGTTTTAGATATCTGGGAGTGGATCTGGCAGCAGATGGAACCATGGAAGTGGAAGTGGATCATAGGGTGGGGAAGGGGGCAAAAATTCTGGGAGCCTTGAAGAATGTGTGGAAGTCGAGAACATTATCTCGGAAAGCAAAAATGGGTATGTTTGAATGAATAGTGGTTCCAACAATGCTGTATGGTTGCAAGGCGTGGGCTATGGATAGAGTTGTGTGCAGGAGGATGGATGTGCTGGAAATGAGATGTTTGAGGACAATGTGTGGTGTGAGGTGGTTTGATCGAGTAAGTAATAATAGGGTAAGAGAGATTTGTGGAAATAAAAAGAGCATGGTTGAGAGAGCAGAAGAGGGTGTTTTGAAATGGTTTGGGCACATGGAGAGAATGAGTGAGGAAAGATTGACCAAGAGGATATATGTGTCGGAGGTGGAGGGAACGAGGAGAAGTGGGAGACCAAATTAGAGGTGGAAAGATGGAGTGAAAAAGATTTTGTGTGCTCGGGGCCTGAACATGCAGGAGGGTGAAAGGCGGGCAAGGAATAGAGTGAATTGGATCGATGTGGTATACCGGGGTTGACTTGCTGTAAGTGGATTGAATCAGGGTATGTGAAGTGTCTGGGGTAAACCATGGAAAGCTGTGTAGGTATGTATATTTGCGTGTGTGGACGTATGTATATATATGTGTATGGGGGTGGGTTGGGCCATTTCTTTCGTCTGTTTCCTTGCGCTACCTCGCAAACGCGGGAGACAGCGACAAAGCCAAAAAAAAAAAAGTTTGTTGAGTATTCGTGGTAAATTATATGGGAGGGTATTGATTGAGAGGGTGAAGGCATGTACAGAGCATCAGATTGGGGAAGAGCAGTGTGGTTTCAAAAGTGGTAGAGGATGTGTGGATCAGGTGTTTGATTTGAAGAATGTATGTGAGAAATACTTAGAAAAGCAAATGGATTTGTATGTAGCATTTATGGATCTGGAGAAGGCATATGATAGAGTTGATAGAGACGCCCTTTGGAAGGTATTAAGAATATATGGTGTGGGAGGCAAGTTGTTAGAAGCAGTGAAAAGTTTTTATCGAGGATGTAAGGCATGTGTATACGTGTAGGAAGAGAGGAAAGTGATTGGTTCTCATTGAATGTAGGTTTGCGGCAGGGGTGTGTGATGTCTTCATGGTTGTTTAACTTGTTTATGGATGGGGTTGTTAGGGAGGTGAATGTAAGAGTTATGGAAAGAGGGGCAAGTATGCAGTCTGTTTTGGATGAGAGAGCTTGGGAAGTGAGTCAGTTGTTCTTCGCTGATGATACAGCGTTGGTGGCTGATTCATGTGAAAAACTGCAGAAGCTGGTGACTGAGTTTGGTAAAGTGTGTGAAAGAAGAAAGTTAATGTTAAATGTGAATAAGAGCAAGGTTATTAGGTACAGTAGGGTTGAGGGTGAAGTCAATTGGGAGGTAAGTTTGAATGGAGAAAAACTGGAGGAAGTAAAGTGTTTTAGATATCTCGGAGTGGATCTGGCAGCGGATGGAACCATGGAAGCGGAGTGAATCATAGGGCTGGGGGAGGGAGCGAAAAGTCTGGGAGCCTTGAAGAATGTTTGGAAGTCGAGAACATTATCTTGGAAAGCAAAAATGGGTATGTTTGAAGGAATAGTGGTTCCAACAATGTTGTATGGTTGTGAGGCGTGGGTTATGGATAGGGTTGTGCGCAGGAGGGTGGATGTGCTGGAAATGAGATGTTTGAGGACAATATGTGGTGTTAGGTGGTTTGATCGAGTAAGTAATAATAGGGTAAGAGAGATGTGTGGAAATAAAAAGAGTGTGGTTGAGAGAGCAGAAGAGGGTGTTTTGAAATGGTTTAGAGACATGGAGAGAATGAGTGAGGAAAGATTGACCAAGAGCATATATGTGTCAGAGGTGGAGGGAGCGAGGAGAAGTGGGAGACCAAATTGGAGGTGGAAAGATGGAGTGAAAAAGATTTTGAGTGATCGGGGCCTGAACATGCAGGAGGGTGAAAGGCGTGCAAGGAATAGAGTGAATTGGAATGATGTGGTATACTGGGGTCGACGTGCTGGCAATGGATTGAACCAGGGCATGTGAAGCATCTGGGGTAAACCATGGAAAGTTCTGTGGGGCCTGGATGTGGAAAGGGAGCTGTGTTTTCAGTGCATTATTACATGACAGGTAGAGACTGAGTGTGAACGAATGGGGCCTTTGTTCTCTTTTTGTGAACGAATGGGGCCTTTGTTCTCTTTTCCTAGCGCTACCTTGCACACGTAAGGGGGGAGGGGGTTGTTATTCCATGTGTGGCGAGGTGGCGATGGGAATAAATAAAGGCAGACAGTATGAATTATGTACATGTGTATATATGTATGTGTCTGTGTGTGTATATATATGTGTTCATTGAGATGTATGGGTATGTATATTTGTGTGTGTGGACGTGTATGTATATATATGTGTATGGGGATGGGTTGGGCCATTTCTTTCGTCTGTTTCCTTGCGCTACCTCGCAAACGCAGGAGACCGGCAAAAAAAAAAATATATATATATATATATATATATATATATATATATATATATATATATATATATATATATATATATATATATATATATATATATATCTTTTTATTCTCCCTAAAATTTACTGATAGTCTCTCACCCCAACTCTCATTTGCCCTTTTTTTCACCTCTTGCACCTTTCTCTTGACCTCCTGTCTCTTTCTTTTATACTTCTCCCACTCAATTGCATTTTTTCCCTGCAAAAATCGTCCAAATGCCTCTCTCTTCTCTTTCACTAATACTCTTACTTCTTCATCCCACCACTCACTACCCCCTCTAAACAGCCCACCTCCCACTCTTCTCATGCCACAAGCATCTTTTGCGCAATCCATCACTGATTCCCTAAATACATCCCATTCCTCCCCCACTCCCCCCACTTCCATTGTTCTCACCTTTTTCCATTCTGTACACAGTCTCTCCTGGTACTTCCCCACACAGGTCTCCTTCCCAAGCTCACTTACTCTCACCACCTTCTTCACCCCAACATTCACTCCTCTTTTCTGAAAACCCATACTAATCTTCACCTTAGCCTCCACAAGATAATGATCAGACATCCCTCCAGTTGCACCTCTCAGCACATTAACATCCAAAAGTCTCTGGAAGGAGGTAAATAGGGTGCGTAAGACAAGGGAGCAAATGGGAACTTCAGTGAAGGGCGTAAATGGGGAGATGATAACAAGTAGTGGTGATGTGAGAAGGAGATGGAATGAGTATTTTGAAGGTTTGTTGAATGTGTCTGATGACAGAGTGGCAGATATAGGGTGTTTTGGTCGAGGTGGTGTGCAAAGTGAGAGGGTTAGGGAAAATGATTTGGTAAACAGAGAAGAGGTAGTAAAAGCTTTGCGGAAGATGAAAGCCGGCAAGGCAGCAGGTTTGGATGGTATTGCAGTGGAATTTATTAAAAAAGGGGGTGACTGTATTGTTGACTGGTTGGTAAGGTTATTTAATGTATGTATGACTCATGGTGAGGTGCCTGAGGATTGGCGGAATGCGTGCATGGTGCCATTGTACAAAGGCAAAGGGGATAGGAGTGAGTGCTCAAATTACAGAGGTATAAGTTTGTTGAGTATTCCTGGTAAATTGTGTGGGAGGGTATTGATTGGGAGGGTGAGGGCATGTGCAGAGCATCAGATTGGGGAAGAGCAGTGCGGTTTCAGAAGTGGTAGAGGATGTGTGGATCAGGTGTTTGCTTTGAAGAATGTGCGTGAGAAATACTTAGAAAAGCAAATGGATTTGTATGTAGCATTTGTGGATCTGGAGAAGGCATATGATGGAGTTGATGGAGATGCTCTGTGGAAGGTATTAAGAATGTATGGTGTGGGAGGCAAGTTGTTAGAAGCAGTGAAAGGTTTTTGTCGGGGATGTGAGGCATGTGTACGTGTAGGAAGAGAGGAAAGTGATTGGTTCTCAGTGAATGTAGGTTTGCGGCAGGGGTGTGTGATGTCTCCATGGTTGTTTAATTTGTTTATGGATGGGGTTGTTAGGGAGGTAAATGCAAGAGTCCTGGAAAGAGGGGCAAGTATGAAGTCTGTTGGGGATGAGAGAGCTTGGGAAGTGAGTCAGTTGTTGTTCGCTGATGATACAGCACTGGTGGCTGATTCATGTGAGAAACTGCAGAAGCTGGTGACTGAGTTTGGTAAAGTGTGTGGAAGAAGAAAGTTAAGAGTAAATGTGAATAAGAGCAAGGTTATTAGGTACAGTAGGGTTGAGGGTCAAGTCAATTGGGAGGTGAGTTTGAATGGAGAAAAACTGGAGGAAGTGAAGTGTTTTAGATATCTGGGAGTGGATCTGTCAGCGGATGGAACCATGGAAGCGGAAGTGGATCATAGGGTGGGGGAGGGGGCGAAAATTTTGGGAGCCTTGAAAAATGTGTGGAAGTCGAGAACATTATCTCGGAAAGCAAAAATGGGTATGTTTGAATGAATAGTGGTTCCAACAATGTTGTATGGTTGCGAGGCGTGGGCTATGGATAGAGTTGTGCGCAGGAGGATGGATGTGCTGGAAATGAGATGTTTGAGGACAATGTGTGGTGTGAGGTGGTTTGATCGAGTAAGTAACGTAAGGGTAAGAGAGATGTGTGGAAATAAAAAGAGCGTGGTTGAGAGAGCAGAAGAGGGTGTTTTGGAGTGGTTTGGGCACATGGAGAGAATGAGTGAGGAAAGATTGACCAAGAGGATATATGTGTCGGAGGTGGAGGGAACGAGGAGAAGAGGGAGACCAAATTGGGGGTGGAAAGATGGAGTGAAAAAGATTTTGTGTGATCGGGGCCTGAACATGCAGGAGGGTGAAAGGAGGGCAAGGAATAGAGTGAATTGGAGCGATGTGGTATACAGGGGTTGACGTGCTGTCAGTGGATTGAATCAGGGCATGTGAAGCGTCTGGGGTAAACCATGGAAAGCTGTGTAGGTATGTATATTTGCGTGTGTGGACGTGTGTATGTACATGTGTATGGGGGGGGGGGTTGGGCCATTTCTTTCGTCTGTTTCCTTGCGCTACCTCGCAAACGTGGGAGACAGCAACAAAGTATAAAAAAAAAAAAAAAATATATATATATATATATATATATATATATATATTATCCCTGGGGATATGGGAGAAAGATTACTTCCCATGTATTCCCTGCGTGTCGTAGAAGGCGACTAAAAGGGAAGGGAGCGGGGGGCTGGAAATCCTCTTTTTTTTTTTTTTAATTTTCCAAAAGAAGGAACAGAGAAGGGGGCCAGGTGAGGATATTCCCTCAAAGGCCCAGTCCTCTGTTCTTAACGCTACCTTGCTATCATGGGAAATGTCGAATAGTATGAAAATATATATATAAAGATATGGATTTGTATGTAGCATGTATGGATCTGGAGAGGGCATTTGATAGAGTTGATAGAGATGCTCTGTGGAAGGTATGAAGGAAAATATATGGTGTGAGAGGCAAGTTGTTAGAAGCAGTGAAAAGTTTTTATCGAGGATGTAAGGCATATGTATGAGTAGGAAGAAAGGAAAGTGATTGGTTCTTTGTGAATGTTGGTTTGCGGCAAGGGTGCGTGATGTCTCCATGGTTATTTAATTTATTTATGGATGGGGTTGTTAGGGAGGTGAATGCTAGAGTTTTGGAAAGAGGGGCAAGTATGCAGTCTGTTGTGGATGAGAGAGCTTGGAAAGTGAGTCAGTTGTTGTTTGCTGATGATACAGCGCTGGTGGCTGATTTGGGTGAGAAACTGCAGAAGGTGGTGGTTGAGTTTGGTAAAGTGTGTGAAAGAAGAAAGCTGAGAGTAAATGTGAATAAGAGCAAGGTTATTAGGTACATTAGGGTTGAGGGACAAGTTAATTGGGAGGTGAGTTTGAATGGAGAAAAACTGGAGGAAATGAAGTGTTTTAGATATCTGGGAGTGGATTTGGCAGCGGATGGAACCATGGAAGCGGAAGTGAATCATAGGGTCGGGGAGGGGGCAAAAGTTCTGGGAGTGTTGAAAAATGTATGGAAGTCGAGAACGTTATCTTGGAAAGCAAAAATGGGCATGTTTGAAGAGTGGTTCCACCAATGTTATATGGTTGTAAGGCGTGGGCTATAGGTAGAGTTGTGCGGAGGGAGGTGGATGTGCTGGAAATGAGATGTTGAGGAGAATATGTGGTGTGAGGTGGTTTGATCGAATAAGTAATGAAAGGGTAAGAGAGATGTGTGATAATAAAAAGAGTGTGGTTGAGAGAGCAGAAGAGGGTGTTTTGAAATGGTTTGGTCATATGGAGAGAATGAGTGAGGAAAGATTGACAAAGGATATATGTGTCAGAGGTGGAGGGAATGAGGAGAAGTGGGAGACGAAATTGGAGGTGTAAAGATGGAGTGACAAAGATTCTGAGTGATCAGGGCTTGAACATGCAGGAGGGCTTGGATGTGGAGAGGGAGCTTTGGTTTCGGTGCATTATACATGACAGCTAGAGACTGAGTGTGAATGAATGTGGCCTTTGTTGTCTTTTCCTAGCGGTACCTCACGCACATGCGGGGGGAGGAGGTTGTCATCTCATGTGTGGCGGGGTGGCGATGGGAATGAGGAAGGGCAGACAGTATGAATTATGTACATGTGTATATATGTATATGTCTGTATGTGTATATATATGTTGAGATGTATAGGTATGTATATGTGTGGGTGTGGACATTTATGTATATACAAGCATATGTGGGTGGGTTGGGCCATTTTTTTCATCTGTTTCCTTGTGCTACCTCGCCAACACAGGAGACAGCGACAAAGTATAGTAGATAAAATATGTAGATGTATGTACATGTGTATATATGTATGTGTATGTAGATGTATGTATATATGTGAGTCATAGGGTGGGGGAGGGGCGAAAGTTCTGGGAGCGATGAAGAGTGTGTGGAAAGAGAAAATGTTATCTGGGAGAGGAAAAATGGCTCAGGCTATAGATAGCGTTGTATGAAGGAGGATGGATGTGATGAAAATGAAATGTTTGAGGACAGTATGTGGTGTTTGGTTGTTTTATTGAGTAAGTAATGAAAGGGTGAGAGAGATTTGTAGTAATAAAAAGTGTGATTGAAAGAGCAGAAGGTGTTTTGAAATAGTTTAGGCATAAGGAGAGAATGAGTGAGGAGAGGTTAACAGAGAGGATATATATGTCAGAGGTAGAGGAAACAAGGGGAAGCAGGAGACCAAATTGGAAGTGAAAGGATGGAGTGGAAAAGATTTTGAGCAATCGGGGCCTGAACTTGCAGCAGGGTGAAAGGCACGCAAGGAATAGAGTGAATTGGAATGATGTGGTATACTGGGGTTAACATGCTGTCAGTGGACTGAACCAGGTCATGTGAAACGTCTGGGGTAAGCCATGGAAAGGTCTGCTAGGCCTGGATGTGGATAGGGAGCTGTGGTTGATGCATTACACATGGCAGCTACAGAATGAGTGTAAGCAGATGTGGTCTTTTTTTGTTTGTTTCCTGGCACTTCCTCACTGCTGCAGGGAGAAGTGATGCTGTTTCATGTAGGGCAGGATGGATCAGGAATGGAAGAAGGCAAGCAAGTACGAATATGTACACGTGTATATGTATATATATATATGTATTCCTATGAGTCCATGGGGAAAATGAAACACGAAAAGTTCCCAAGTGCACTTTCATGTAATAATCACATCATCAGGGGAGACACACGAAAGTGCACTTGGGAACTTTTCGTGTTTCATTTTCCCCGTGGACTCATAGGAATATCTTGATCACACGCAAAATTGTGATCCTTTCCAATATATATATATATATATATATATATATATATATATATATATATGTGTATATGTATGTATATGTTTGTATATATATGTATATGCTGATAACCTTGAAGAAAATGAAGCACATTAAGTTCCCAAGTGCACATTCGTGTAATGATCACAGTGTCATGGGAGATACAAGAATGATATAGAAGATGTAGAAGTCAGTTGATATACAAGGAAGAGTCGTAGCTAAGATGCCATTGTTAAACACTCATTACTGGTTGGTGGTGTTTGGGTCTGGGATCATGCCTATTATGAAATTTTATTACGTGGACACGAAAGGGAACTGCTTACAAATTTTGCCTATGACAGAGCTATGTAGTTTGTATTGACCTTCACTAATATTCATGTTATATTTCTTTGTGTATTTGATAGAAGATTCATTGATATTTCTCGTGGTAAAGGAGTTACAATTGATAACCATTGTACTTGCAGTCAATACAATGGTCATAATTTTTAACATGATTAAACAAAGCATTTGATTCTTGTCCTGTTCTTTTACTATGTTTAAGTTGCTGAAGTCTAACATAAAGATTCTTACCAGTCTGCCCAACATAATGCATATTACAGCTTTTACAAGGGATTCTGTAAACACAGCCTGCAGAATTTTTTTGGCAAGTTTTTGAGTAAGATATTCTTTATAGTATTTTCATTGCTGAAGACATTTACATTAAACAGTTTATTAAATACACAAAGAATTGTAACATGAATGTTAGGGAAGGTTTAAATGAACTGGATAGCTTTGTTGTAGGCAAAGTTTGTTTCCTCTCCACATGATAATATTCTATGACAGGCATGATACCAGACCTGAACACCACGAACCAGTAAAGCTTGTTTAGCAGTGGCTATCTTAGCTATGTCTCTGCCATGTATATTCAACTGATTCTTTTACTTCAATCTCATTCTTTTATCTCCTCTGATGATTTGATCATTGCACAAAAGTGCAATTGGGAACTTATTGTTTTTCATTTTCCTCATGGTAATCAGCAAATACTAAATCATGTGCACCACTGTGACCCCTTGCAATATATGTATATGTATGTATATGTAAGAGTACGTACATGTATGTATATGAGTGGATGGGTCTTTCTTCATCTGTTTCCTGGCACCATTTCACTAATGTGGGAAAAGGCAATCAAGTATAATAATGATGATAATGATAAAAGAGTATTATTATTGTTATCATCATTGTGGGGCTCCTGCAGCATCAGAGCAATGCTACAGTCAGTAGCAGGGAAGTGATGGCATTCATTGGAGTGAGAAGTTCCTTGTCTAGGCTGTACTCCTTTTCAAACACTAATGATAATATAACTTTACCAAAGGTGATTTTTCACTCACAGTGTAATTGGATGCAGGCAGAGTCTGGTAATGCCAGGCTTTTTTAACTATTTTATAAATGGGAAAAGGCATTGAGTAGAGAGGTGACATAACAGAATTATTATGAGTTGTATTAACCCTCCCAATGCCACCACTCCAATGTGAGAGTATCTTGTGCGTTGCAGGCTTTCATAAATATACTTTTCTGTATTAGGTGTCTATGTTAGAAACCTTGCATTCTCAAAGTGAGCTGTACTAAAACATTCCAAAAGAAAGAAACTAAATTGTATATGTCCAACCATCTATTTGTACATTCACCATTTTATATTATTATTAACTCCTTTACAGTTTGTTACCTAGGTAGATCAGCTTCATGCAGTTGTGCACATTTTGTGGAAATCAGCAACCCAGTCTCACAACCTGACATTTTATGAGGATTTGCAACTTCTTAAGAGAGACTTGCTGCCTTACTTCAAAAGAAATATTTTTTTTTGGGGGTACAGTGTTTCATGGTACAGATTTGGTTGAGTAACTCTTTAATTGAGGTTCTGTTAGGTTCATCATCAAATGAATACACTACCAGTACCTCTAGCAAACCATGACATGAAGTTCCTCTCATGTACAGACTCTCTCACAATCACATCACATCCTGACACCATAATAGCAATGACAGACAAAGAGTTTTACAGTACGCAGTTGGAACAATGGCTCATCCAGAATAGAATGTCTGCATCTCCATGGAATTCTTCAATCACTCTTATCCCCAGACAGACATGAATCCAGGTCACACACTCCAGTTACCAGTCAGTGGGAGAGTCACTTTCATTGAACAATACACTAACCATTCTAGGTGTCACATACGACACCTAGCAACTTTTTCAAGTGATTCATTCACTCCACTCTAGACTATGCCTCACCTTCCTAGTTTTCTTCTCTCTCAGAAGCAAATATAACAAAATTGCAACACACACAAAATAGAGCACTTGGAACAATCATTGGCTGCTGAGCAACCCAAAATACTCATAACTTATTCAATAAATCAAAGATTCTCCCTATACAATTCCACTTCAACATGCTTGTCCTTCAGTTCTTTGTAACAGTACTAGACCCCTCCCACCCATACCTCTCCATAACTAACCACCAACCCCCAAGCAGAAATGAAAATCCTTCTTTCACCTTACACTTCACCACCGTTTACTTGCACACCCACAGCAAACGAAACACTGACCAAACACACACACACACCGAAATGAACTGACAATACAAAACAGCTACCCTCCCAACTTAGTCTTAAACACCATCCCATCAGACCTGGGTTCATCTAAAACGACATTCCCCAGAAAAGTGCATCACAGTTCCCCAGATATGCTCTGGACATTGTCATGAACATTTCAACAGACGTTGATTCATCACATCCCAGGACCCTTTAAACCCATGATATAACAACCACAGTGAAGACACTGAACACTTATTCTTCATATGCTTGCTCTAACCCCATATAGATACACATACAGCATCACTATACTTATGAACTATGGTTCCAATTGGTGGATGCAACTAGCTTCCTGATTGTAGCAATACTTTCATAAAGATAGACAGGACCCGTGTAGCAGGATTACTGTACAATAAGACACCTATCTTTACCCTTACAAGATTTTTTACATATTTCCTAATATGTTCAGAATCTTTTCCTCCTCACCCACCTTATGGGATACTTCACTTCCCATGGTTGCATTCATTGCCATGTCCACTCCCAGGTATCCAGAACTCTCCACAACCTCAGAGTTCTCTCCATTTCAGATTCACACCCCTGATGATATGTCTCTCTTCACTGCTAAATATGATAACCTTGCATTTATTCACATTTACTCACAGCTTTCTCCTTTCATGCAATGTCCCAAACTTAAACACCATCTGCAGTTTTTCACTTGAATCTGCCACCAGCTCCTTGTCATCAGCATACAAGAACTGACCTGCCTCCCAGGTCCCCCAACAGACCACATACTTGCTCTTCTCTTCAAGAACTTTGCATTCACCTTCCTTTCTACCCCACCTATAAACAGACTAAACTGCAATGGTGAAATCACACACTCCTCCAGTAGACCCATCTTCATCTAGAACCACTTACATTCCTCCCTTTCTTCTTGCACTTATACCTCACTGTCTTGATAAGAACTTATCACTGCTTCCAGCAGCTTTCTTCCCACACCATATATTTTTAACACCTATAACAGAGCAAATCTGTCAGCCTTGTCATACTCTTTCTTCAGCTACAGAAATGCCAGATACAGGTTCTTCTGTTCCTCTGCATATATGTCTAAGAAAACATGGTTAAGTAAGGGGGGGGGGGGCATTATTGGATTATATACTGATTGATAGTTTTGCAAAGAGGAGACTCTTGGATGTCAGTATGCCAAGAGGGGCAGCTGGTGGGATGTCTTTTCATTATTTGGTAGTGGTGAGGGTGAAGATTTGTAGAGGCTTTAGGAAAAGAGGAAAGAAAATGGGCAGGAAGAGGTTTGTGAAAGAGACAGGTTGAAAAGGAGGCTTGTGAGAAGAGATACTTTTGAGTGTAGAATGGGAAAAGGTGAGAGTAGAAGTTAGGGGAGTGGGTGAGGAATGAGAATTATTTAGAGAAGCATTGCTTTCATGTCCAAGAGAAGTGCGTGGCATGTATAATGTGGGAGGTGGACAGGTGAGAAGAAGTTGAGTTATTAGTGAAAGAGTAAAGAGAGCATGGTTGTTATTTGTTGGGAAGGAGTGCAAGTGATTGGGAGATGTACAATAGAGTCAGAAGTCAATAGAGAGATGCAGGGACTGAAAAATAGGGCAAATGAGAGTTTGGGTAAGCAAGTTTCAAAAAAATTCAGGAGAAATAAGAAAATATTTTGGATAGAGGTTGAGAGTGTGAGAAAAGCAAGAGAATGAATGAGAACATTTGTGAAGAGGTCCAATGGTTTTAAGTGGTAGCAGGCAGAAATGGTATGAAAAGATGGATTGAGAATGTTAAAGGTTGTTAAATTTGTTTGATGATAGGGATGGCAGATGTAGGACATGTAGGTGAGGAAAGTAATAGTCATGGAAAGTGATTTAGTGAAAATAGAAGAGGTGGTGAAAGCCTTACATGAGATGTAGTAAGGCAAAGCTGCTAGGGTGGATGGGGTTGCAGCTGAATTTCTTAAGAAGGTAGATGATTTTGTTGATTGGTTTTTTGGAATTTTCGATGTATGTTGGGATAATGAGGTGCCTGATGATTGGCAGATTGCCTTCATAGTGCCATTGTATAAAGGCAAGAGGGACAAAAGTGAAAGATCAAATTACAGAGTAATAAGTTTGTTGAGTGTGCCTGGTAAGGTGTATTGGAGAGTGGTTATTATGAGGATGATGCCATGCAGAGAGTTTATGATTAGGCAGGAATGATGTGGCTTCAGGAGTGGTAGAGGATGTGTGGATCAGGTCCTTACTTTGAAGAATGTTTGGGAGGAATACTTAGAGAAAGAGAAGGATTTGTGAAAGGCATTTATGGATCCAGAGAAAGTGTATGATAGAATTTGATAAAGATGCTCTATGGAAGATGCTGCAAATGTATGGTGTGGAAGGAAAGCTGCTAGAAGCAGTGAAGTGGTTTTACCAAGAGAGTAAGGCATATGTACAAGTTAGAGGAGAGTGAGTAGTTCCATATGAAGTTGGGTCTAAAGAAGGGATGTGTGCATGTTACTATGGCTGTAGATTTTATTTATGGATAGATTGGTGAGGGAGGTGAATGTAAGGGTCTTGGAGAGAGGAGCAGGCATGGTCTGTTTGGGGTGGGATGGCCTAGGATTTGAGCCAGTTATTATTTGCTGATGACACACCATTGATGACAGATTCGAGTGAGAAACTGCACTAGCTGGTGTCTGAGTTTCATGTAGTGTATGAAACGGGAAATAAGTTTGTTGAGTGTACTTGGTAAGATATATTGGACAGTGGTGATTAAGAGGGTAATGCCATGTAGTGAATTTCTGATTGGTTAGAACGATGTGCTTCAGGAGTGGTAGAGGTTGTGTGGATCAAGTGTTTACTTTCAAGAATGTTTTGGAGGAATACTTAGAGAAAGAGAAGGATTTGTATATGGTATTTATGGATCCAGAGAAAGTGTATGATAGGATTTGCTAAAGATGCCTTATGGAAGATACTGCTGCAAATGTATGATGTGGGAGGAAAGCTGCTGGAAGCAGTAAAGAGGTTTTATCAAGAGAGTAAGGCATATGCACAAGGTAGAAGAGAGGAGAATGAATGGTTCCAGGTGGAGTTTGGCCTGTAGCAGGGTTGTGTAATTTTACTATGGGTGTTTAATTTGTTTATGTATAGATTGGTGAGGGAGATGAATGCAAAGGTCTTAGAGAAAGGAGCATGTATGCAGTCTGTTTAGGTTGCGATGACTGAGGAGGTAACCCAGTTGTTGTTTTCTGATGACATAGCATCAATGAGATACTTAAGTGAAAAACTGCAGAGGCTGGTGTCTTGAGTTTCTCATAGTGTATGAAGTAAGAAATTTGAGAGTAATTGTGAATGAAAAGTTATTAAGATTAGCAATGAATTATGACAGGTTACTTGGAGTATAGGAGCTTTCCTCTCAAACCATGTATATATAACACTTTCAACAAAGCATTTCTTATCAACCCTCTAATATGCTTTCTCCTGATCCATAAATGCCACATCCTGTTTCCAAAGTTATTGAATCCCTCCTCAGCTCCCATATCCTCAGATATCTTGAATCTCACAGTCTTCTCTCTGATCACCAGTATGCCTTCTATAAGGCAAGATCACTGGTGATATTCTTTCCTTTGAATAATGTTTAGTCATCTTCCCTTAAAGATTATGGGGAATCTTATGTAGTTGCTCTTGGTATATGCAAAGCTTTTGACAGGTTGTGACATTGGGGTCTGATCTCTAAGCTCTCATTTTTTTCCCTCCCTCATTTCTAGCTTCCACTTTAGCTGATCTATCTCTGTGATTGTTGATTGATCAGCCTCTACCCTTTTCTCCATAAACAGTGATATCCTTCAGGTTCTTTCTTGTCTCCTGCACTTTTTATCCATATCAACAATTTCCTTTCTTCTTCAAAAACCAAAGGCACTCATATGCTAATGACTCAAAACTGCATTCCTCCACATCCTTTGATTCTGTTCCTCCTTCTCTCACTCAGTTTGCATCTTGTCTCAACAAAACTTCTTGAATAAACTCAGGCTTGGACTGTATATCTCAGTGGGGTAGATGGAATCTGTTTGAGATTGATTCTTCCAAGACAGTTTCTCCCTATCTCTGCTGAAAATTCCTCACGACTTTCATTATTCCTTTGATAAATGGTTGATTCCACCTCTTGACTCTGTGAACTTATTTGGTACTACTGTTTAACATCCACACAATCTTGGAAACTTTACATTATGGAAATAGCTAAGTGAATCTCTGAGAAATTGGGAGTCCTGTTTAAATGCCAGAATTTCTTTTCAGTTGTTCTTTTTTTATACAAATGATTGATCCATCCTTGTATGGAGTACTGCTCTCTCATCTGCTTCCTTACTCATCTGCTTTGTTACTTGCTACAGTTGATTCAAAAGCAGTCTGACTCATCATTTCTCCCAGGCTAACATCAAAACAATGTTCTTTCACTTTCCCTCTTGTCGAGATATTACTTTGATTTTTGTTCCCAAGAGCTGGCAGCATATATGTCAGTACCTGCTACATCACATAATACTTTGCAGGCACTGCATTGCGTTATTACTGTGTGGCTGTTGGCAACTGAAGGATGGGCCGTTTTGATTTCAGTTTCTTTCCCTACCCCTCAAAGCTTTGGACCTCTACTCTGTCATGTCCATCCTAATATCTATGACTTGGCATTTTTTAAAAGAGTTATTCACTTCTTCCAAAATTTGTAAATACTTTGTCTTCTTTTCCCTTTCATTAGATTCGTTATATGACAATTAAGGCTTGGCCTTGGTGTGGACATTTGTCCATGACTAGAGCCTCCAACATAAAAAGAAAAGAAAAAAAATGCTTCTCTTGAGTTTTCATGCACAGTCTTCACAGCAAGCCCATAATGCACACAACTTATGCCAATCCTGATATACATTTTTCCTCTCCAGTCTGATGTCCCATGCATTCCACCATCCTCTCACAATCATTCCTTTCCCATATAACTCACCGGGTACACTCAACAAACTTATACCTCTGTAACTCGAACATTCACTGGTATCTCCTTTGCCTTTAAACATTGACACTATACAGGCATTTTGCCAATCCTCAGGTGCCTCACTTTGTTCCTTACATACATTGAAAATTGTAACTAACCAGTCAGCAACAGTCACCCCCCCCCCCTCTCTCTTAGGAAATTTTACTGCAGTACCATATATTCCATCCACCTTGCCACATGTCATCTTATGTAAGGCTGTCACCACCTCTTATATTTTCATCAAATCACTTGCCATGACTCTTACTTCGCATACTTCTCTGACCAAAACACCCACCATTAGCCACCCTGTCATTAGACACATTCTGCGGTCCTTCAGATTACTCATTCCATTTTTTCTTTTTTCATACGTGATTGCTGTTCTGCATTGGTGAGGTAGCACCAGGAACAGACAGAGAAAGGCCACACCTGCTCACATCCATTCTCTAGCTGTCATTTATCACAGTTTACTGAAACTACAGCTCCCTATTCACAGCCAGGCCCAACAGACATTTCCATGGTTTACTAACAATGCTTCACATGCCCTGGCTCAGTCCATTGTCAGCAACTTGAACCCATTGTACCACATCATCGCAGTCCACTCTCTTCCTTACCTGCCTTTCATCCACCTGCATGTTCAGGCCCCAGTTGCTCAGAATCTTTTACACCCTATCCTTCTATCTCCCTGTCCTCTTTGTTCCCCCCAATTCTGACACATATCCCTTTGTCAACCTTTCCTCATGCTTTCCTTCCATATATCCAAACTATTTGAGTACACCCTCTTCAGTTCTTTCCACCACACCCTTTATTACTACACATCTCTCATACCCTTTCATCACTTACTTAGTCAAACAACATGCACCACATATTATCCTTAGACATTTTATTTCCAACTCGTCCACCCTCCTCCACAGTTATGCCCATGCCTTGCATCTATATGATATTATTGGTACTATTATACCTTTAAGCATACCTATTATTGCCCTCCCAGATAACATGCTTTCTCTCTACATATTCTTCAGTGCTCACAGAACCTTGACTGCCACTCACCCCACCATATGACTTCTCTGCTTCCCTGGTCCCATTCCCTGCTGTGTCCACTCCTTGGTATCTAAAACACTTCACTTTCTCCAAGTTTTCTCCTTTCAAACTCATATGCCCAACTAACCTGTCCCTAAACCCTTCTAAACCTAGTACCCTTGCTCTTATTATTGACATTACTCTCATCTTCCTCTTTTAACACACTCTTCTAAACTCAGTCGCCAACTTATGCAGTTCCTCACTTGAATCTACCACCATTGCTCTGTCATCGGCAAACAAAAACTGACTCACTTCCAATGCTTGTGCATCTTTCACAGACTGTATAGTTGCCCCTCTTTCCAAGACTCACATTTATCTCCTTCACCACCTTATCCATACAAAAATTAAACAACCGTGGTGACATCATACACCTCTGCTGCAGACCAATCTTCATTTGTTGCCATTCACACTCCTCTCTTTGTACTTGTGCACAACCCCTACATCCTTGATGAAGACTTCTACTGCTTCTAGCAGCTTTCTTCTCACACTGTATATTCTTAAGACCTTTCACAAAGCATCTCTTTCAGCCCTATCAAATGCTTTCTTCAAATCCATAAATACCACATACACATCCATTAGTTTTTAAGTATTTCTCACAGACACATTTTATGCAAACACCTGATCCACACATCCTCTACCACTTCTGAAACCACACTGTTCGTCTCCATTCTGCTGCTCTGTACATGTCTTTATCCTCTTAATCAATACCCTCCCATACAACTCACCAGTATAATCAACACATTTATACTTCTGTAGTTTGAACACTTGCTTTTACCTGCCCTTGCCTATATACAGTGGCACTATACATGCATTCTGCCATTTCTCAGGCACTGAACCATGATCCATACATACATTAAAAATCCTTACCAACCAATCAGCAACACAGTCACCCCTTCCTTAATAGATTCAACTGCATTACCACACTCCAGCTGCTGTGCCTTTTTCCATCTTGCACAAGACTTTCAGCACCTTTTCCCACTTCACCAAAGCACTCTCCTTGACTGCCTCACTTTGCATGTAACTCCAACCAAAACACCCTACATCTACCACTCTATCATCAAACACATGTAAAAGTCCTTCAAAATACTTACTCCATCTTTTCCTCACTTCATTACTACCTGTTCTCACTTCCCCATTCACCCCCTTCTTCAGTGTTCCCATTTGTTTGCTTGTCTATTACATGTTGTTTACCTCCTTCTGAAACATCTCCGGATTCTCCCTAAAGTCTATGGATACCTGCTCACCCCAACTCTCATTTGACCTCTTTTTTAACCCTTGCACCTTCCTCTTGACCTCCTGCTGCTTTCTCTTATACATCCCCCAATCAATAGCACTCTCTCCCTGTAAATACATCCCAGATGCTTCTCTTTTCTCTTTCTCTAACATCTTTTGTTTTTCATCCCACCACTTACTACCCTTTCTTATCTGCACACCTCCCACCTGTTGCATACCATATGCATCTCTTGGAGATGCCTGCACTGCTTCCTTGAATACCTCTCATTCCTCACCCACTCCTTTTGCTTCATTTATTCTCATGTTTTGCCATTTTACTCTCAACTTATTTTGGTATTTCTTCTCATAAGTCACCACTCTTTTCACCAATATTGTTTCCTCTTTTTCAAAAACCTCTACAAATCTTAATCCTTGTTTCCACAAGATAGTGTTCATACATCCCATCAAATGCCCCTCTTAAGCACATTTACTGCCAAAAGTCTCTTATACATGCCTGTCAATTAATATATTTTATTTGTTTTATTTTGCTTTGTCGCTGTCTCCCACGTTAGCGAGGTAGCTCAAGGAAACAGACGAAAGAACGGCCCAACCCACCCACATACACATGTATATACATACGTGTCCACACACGCGAACATACATACCTATACATCTCAACGTATACATATATATACACACACAGACATATACATATATACACATGTACATAATTTATACTGTCTGCCTTTATTCATTCCCATCGCCACCTCGCCACACATGAAATAACAACCCCTTCCCCCCCTCATGTGTGCGAGGCAGCACTAGGAAAAGACAACAAAGGCCCCATTCGTTCACATTCAGTCTCTAGCTGTCATGTAATAATGCACCGAAATCACAGCTCCCTTTCCAGGCCCCACAGAACTTTCGATGGTTTACCCCAGACGCTTCACGTGCCCTGGCTCAATCCATTGACAGCACGTCGACCCCGGTATACCACATTGTTCCACCCTCCTGCATGTTCAGGCCCTGATCACTCAAAATCTTTTTCACTCCATCTTTCCACCTCCAATTTGGTCTCCCACTTCTCCTTGTTCCCTCCACCTCTGACACATATGTCCTTTTTGTCAATCTTTCCTCACTCATCCTCTCCATGTGCCCAAACCACTTCAAAACACCCTCTTCTGCTCTCTCAACCACGCTCTTTTGATTTCCACACATCTCTCTTACCCTTACGTTACTCACTCGATCAAACCACCTCACACCACACATTGTCCTCAGACATCTCATTTCCAGCACATCCATCCTCCTGCGCACAACTCTATCCATAGCCCACGCCTCGCAACCATACAACATTGTTGGAACCACTATTCCTTCAAACATACCCATTTTTGCTTTCCGAGATAATGTTCTCGACTTCCACACATTCTTCAAGGCTCCCAGATTTTCGCCCCCTCCCCCACCCTATGATCACCTCCGCTTCCATGGTTCCATCCGCTGCCAGATCCACTCCCAGATATCTAAAACACTTCACTTCCTCCAGTTTTTCTCCATTCAAACTTACCTCCCAATTGACTTGACCCTCAACCCTACTGTACCTAATAACCTTGACTGGTTGGTGAGGTTATTTATTGTATGTATGATTCATAATGAGGTGCCTGAGGATTGGCAGAATGCTTGCATAGTGCCATTGTACAAAGGCAAAGGGGACAAAGGTGAGTGCTCAAATTACAGAGGTATAAGTTTGTTGAGTATTCCCTGGTAAATTATATGGGAGGGTATTGATTGAGAGGGTGAAGGCATGTACAGAGCATCAGATTGGGGAAGAGCAGTGTGGTTTCAGAAGTGGTAGAGGGTGTGTGGATCAGGTGTTTGCTTTGAAGAATGTATTTGAGAAATACTTAGAAAAGCAAATGGATTTGTATGTAGCATTTATGGATCTGGAGAAGGCATATGATAGAGTTGATAGAGATGCTCTGTGGAAGGTATTAAGAATATATGGTGTGGGAGACAAGTTGTTAGAAGCAGTGAAAAGTTTTTAGCGAGGATGTAATGCATGTGTACATGTAGGAAGAGAGGAAAGTTATTGGTTCTCAGTGAATGTAGGTTTGCGGCAGGGGTGTGTGTCTCCATGGTTGTTTAATTTGTTTATGGATGGGGTTGTTAGGGAGGTGAATGCAAGAGTTTTGGAAAGAGGGGCAAGTATGCAGTCTGTTGTGGATTAGAGAGCTTGGGAAGTGAGTCAGTTGTTGTTTGCTGATGATACAGCGCTGGTGGCTGATTCATGTGAGAAACTGCAGAAGCTGGTGACTGAGTTTGGTAAAGTGTGTGAAAGAAGAAAGTTGAGAGTAAATGTGAATAAGAGCAATTAATATATATAGTCCAATAATCCCTGCTGACCACCTCTCTTACTTACATACAGATACTTATGTTTTTTTTTTTTCATACTATTCGCCATTTCCCGCATTAGCGAGGTAGCGTTAAGAACAGAGGGCTGGGCCTTTGAGGGAATATCCTCACCTGGCCCCCTTCTCTGTTCTTTCTTTTGGAAAAAAAAAAAAAAAGAGAGGGGAGGATTTCCAGCCTCCCACTCCCTTCCCTTTAAGTCGCCTTCTATAACACGCAGGGAATACGTGGAAAGTATTCTTTCTCAGACGAACATTGTCTGATATTTTGTGCAAAGAAGTTCAGGAATTTGCCAGATTTTCTGCAGATTATCACCTCCTTGCACAAGCTATTTATTGTCAACTGGAACTGAAGAATTTAGTTAAAGAAAGCAATCACAAAGTCCCTAAACTCTTCATTTTGTACATACCATCCATTGTGCAAGTCATTCATTCTCATTCTTTTTAAGAGTGACTTAAGAATCATCACACAGAGGAAAAGATAAGTCCCATCCTTGGTTATGTTACTCCCATCAACCAATGTAATGTGAGGTGAAAATGGAGGAAATGTTTCCCTGAAATACTGCACATATCTATTTGTTTCCTCCACTCACATTCAATATCCCTCTTTTTTAAACCAGGTATTTCCAGTTACTAGTCGTTTATCTGCACACAACTCCACAAGCTGTATACCATTTCCATTCATAACAGTGAATACCCCATGCCCCCTAAATATACCCTCAGTTGCCACATACCTTCACATTTAAATGTTCCATCACAAATACCTGCTCTCTTACATCGAAAACTGCTGACACACTCACTCAGCTGCCCCCAAAGCACTTACCTCGATCTTTCTTTTCATGATCAGGTGCATAAACACTAAGAATCGCCTATCTCTCACCATCCATCCATTTTCAGTTTTATTCTCATCAATCTGGAATTTACTTCATTATACTCATTCACACACTCCCACAACTCCTGCATCAGTAGTGTTAGTCTTTCCATAGCACTTGACCTGTCACCAACCCGTTTCTAAACCTTTCTTTCCCTTTACCGTTGAGCTTTGTTTCACTCAGAGCTGGAACATCCATGTTATATCCACACTCATTTAGACATCCTAGCCTGACTCTTGAGGAGGATGCACAAACCCTGCTTGGCTCCTTGTTCTGGTCCTTCTTTTAGAAATTGAAATACAAGAAGGATGGGTTTTGAGACCCTGCACCTGCCTCTTTAGTTATCTTCTATGACACACAGGGAATAGGGAGGTATAATTCTTTCTCTCTTTTGCTTCTGGGATAAAGCATTAAGATTTATTCCACAGAATACCTGGTCTGTGAAAGCCCTAAGTAGATCTGTATTTTTTAGAATTGTATCAGTTACCAGTAGGACTCTCTCCCATCTTTGATCTTCTCATACATATGTGATTATATGCAGTATCAAAGAATGGTGAAAAGTAAGGGAAGCAAGAAAAGATAAACAAAACCCTTTGAAGATGTAATTTTTACCTATTTGTCTTTTATTGCTCCCATTTGCTTTTATCCTTTTCTTCCTGGTTCATCACATGCTTTTTATCCCTTTCTTTTGCTATAAGAGGTAGCTGACATTCATCTCTCACATTCATATTATCTGGAATGCAAACTCTTGATCATCATACTGAGTGATAGTCTTCACAGCGTGAAATATTTTTGAATAAGTATTTCAGAGTTGTGTTAAACTTCACACCAAAATGTTTGTGAAAGATTCCAAATTTGCATCCTGTCTTTTGATATGAAAAGGACCCACATAATATAGCTAGATGTACTGTCAAAGTATAAGCTTTTCAAATGCATATGAATGTTTGTTATTGAAACATATTACTATTGATCTATCTATATCTCTGTTGTCTCTTCTCTCCTGGGACTCCCTCGGTAGGGTGGCCTTGGCAGTAGAGTTTCCATAACTAGTGAACTCCAGTGAAACATATTTATAGTCGTACAATTGCAATTTTACTTTTCAGCCAAGAGTGTAAGTAGTTTGGGAGCTGGAACACCTGCTGGCCAGGTGCCTACAGCTAAGCTTATAGATTTGGACTCTTCCCACGAAGCTCTCCCATCCTTGAGAACGTCACAACTCCTACCTAAGGTAATACATTTCTTCATTGTTTGATAAGTATTGTGACAATCTGTACTTGATAGCAGGATCAGACATTACTTAATATTAGTATTCAGAAGGTTTCTTTATGTAGAATCCCCTGCACACATCATGATCTTTGCTCATATCTATAGAGTTGTCCTTAAAGACACAATTGCCGTGGAGACATGCTACACATACACACTTAATCCTTGATTGGCCTTCCATCCTACCAGTTTTGCTTTGTTTCTCTTACCTGATTCTTTTAGATTCTTACTTATTCTTTTAACTTCTTATATGTTTGTTGTACTTTGCAAATAGTTCTAATGTTTTTGACCTGGGTTTCACATGTGCTGTAGTGTGGGTTGTACAGCAACTTCAGGCAGACCTTGTCTTATATGTTGACTCTCTTTCCTCTTACTTCTTTTGAAACTCTGGCAACGTGCTTGTCTTTTCTTATGTGCTGTCAAAGCTTCCAAATTACCATCCTATCTATAGTATCTATCTGTATTTCTGACACCCTTTCCCTCCTGAGACTCCCATCTAGTGGTTGACCACAGCAAAAGAGTCTCCACTTACCCCTGTGGCTTACATGCCTACCTCGCATACACCATTTCACAGGTGGTCTCTCTCTCACACCAACAACCTCTTTAATCATACTATCATACACTTTCCAGATAAAGTCCCCATCTTGCACTCATTCCATGCGCTCAGACTACCTCAGAATGTTATGTTTCACCCTCTCTACCACTCCACAATTCTTTCCCTTTGCAATCCCTGCCATACCAGTTCTCTCAAACAAGTCCTTATTACTTTCTTCATTCCATATAATCTTACCACATGCTCCTCTCTTACAACTCATTTTCATAGCCTGGATTCTTGACCTCTTTAACTCATCCCATGTCCATGTTTTGACTGCATAGGTTAGGGTCGGGAGGACCTTTCTTCACTGCCATACTGACACCTCTCCCCTTCATCATTCTGTTAAGGGTCCCAGTGACTCTTCTACCCAATACTGTTCTCTCCCTTATCTTTCCTTCCATATTACCAAGATAACTCCCAAATACTCCAGTTCTATCAACTCTTCCAGTCTCTCTACCCAATATCTATTACAGTTTAGTACACTTTCTTTTCTCACTTTGTAGATCTTTTCAAAATGTATTTTCCTTCAAACATCATTACATTACTATTACTCACATTTACCTTCAAATGCCTACACTCACATCATTAGATGTACTTACAACCTTTAGCAACTCTTTTTCACACTTAGCAAACAATGCAGTATCATCGGCAACCAGGCTTGTCACTAGTGACCATATCTCACTACCACACTCCATCCATGCACCCCTTTTCTCAAGTTTTGCTCTCATATCTTACATTCTGTCCATATACAGGTACACCACGGGTTTTCTGGCACTCATGGTTCCAAAGCCTTACCGGATTAACCATTTTGCCGGACCAACCGTGGTCACGTAATAATAATTCATCAACACACCTCTAACCCACTAATTATACATCTCCCATGTGTCTGAAGAATACCATGGACAGCTAGAAATTTAAATTAAACAAATATTAAATGTTTGAGCACCAAAACATGGTAAGTCTGTCTTTAGATTGTTTGAATCCTGTGGGGTCTTCTTTGTCTTCTGTTGTTAGTGTTTTATACACCTGCTCAGGACTGAGGTGCTCGTAAGCTATGAGTTTCGCAAATTCGTCCACATACTTGGCAGCTCCTTTGTGGCTTGCAGACCGCTTTTATCTGCACACTTTATTCACGGAAATTCCTTGATGCTTCTTGAATCTTTGAAGCCATCCTTCACTATAGTCACGTTCATGTTGTAATTTAAGTTCTTTATGGAACAGCTTGACCTGGTCCATTATCATGCTATCTGACAAGCCCACTCCATCACTTTGATGCTGTCGAAACCATTCCATCATCACTCGATCATGCTAAGTACTCTTATCATCTTTCATAGTTTTTCTAATCGTCATTTGCTTCTTGGAATTGCTGTCTGCTTAGAATTTCAAAATTTTCTCCCTTTGCTTCTTTATATCATAAACAGTTGATAACCAATACTGTGGAAGTCACACAGCTTAATGCACGGGAACGCCACAGTCTATTTTTTTCAACAGTTCTACTTTATTTTGGATCGATATGGACTGGTGTTTACGTTTGACACCACGACTAACACTCTCATATGTCTTAGAAGCCATAACTAGGGAAATTTAAGCAAAATAAGCTCAGAATCTCGCAGAATTGCGGTATCACCACCAACAAGTGCAGTGTAAGGAATGTAAATAAACGCGCCCCACACACAACACCACCTGTGACCGCTCATTAAACTAGTTTGGTGGCCACGGTAATTTCAAGTTCCCTCACATAATTTTGTCCTGAGTAAAGGAGGCGTCGAACCATCAGTTGCTGGAAATTTAGTGGTGTACCTGTACATGTTGAAAAGCCACGGTGATATCACAGCCATGCCACACATCCACCTGCATACCAAATTTTTTGCTCAACTCTCCATCCACTCTGATATGAATTTTCACACCATTCAGCAGTTGTTCCCCTACCCTATGTATCCCTAAGCAGTTATTCCCCTACCCTATGTATCCCTAACACATCCCATGAAGCATTTCACTCAATTTTGTCATACACGTTGTAAAGATCCATAAAAGCTGGAAACAGCTTCCTACCTTTTGCATCATGCTTTTCCTCAGTCATTCTCACCGAAATGATTTAGGTGTCCTCGGGACCAGGGATTATAAACAGATTGAAAAAAGTACTTTATTGTGGCCTTTTTTGTCTGATTTCCTGGCGCTACCTCACTGAAGCAGGGGTAGCGATGCTGTTTCCTGTGGGGTGGGGTTTTGACAGGAATGGATGAAGGCAAGCAAGTATATGTACATGTGTATATATATGTATATATCTGAGTATGTATATGTGTATAAGTTGATATGTATTTGTATATATATATATATGTGTATATGTTGATATGTATATGTATATATATATATATATATATATATATGGGGTTGTTAGGGAGGTAAATGCAAGAGTCTTGGAAAGAGGGGCAAGTATGAAGTCTGTTGGGGATGAGAGAGCTTGGGAAGTGAGTCAGTTGTTGTTCGCTGATGATACAGCGCTGGTGGCGGATTCATGTGAGAAACTGCAGAAGCTGGTGACGGAGTTTGGTAAAGTGTGTGGAAGAAGAAAGTTAAGAGTAAATGTGAATAAGAGCAAGGTTATTAGGTACAGTAGGGTTGAGGGTCAAGTCAATTGGGAGGTGAGTTTGAATGGTGAAAAACTGGAGGAAGTGAAGTGTTTTAGATATCTGGGAGTGGATCTGGCTGCGGATGGAACCATGGAAGCGGAAGTGGATCATAGGGTGGGGGAGGGGGCGAAAATTTTGGGAGCCTTGAAAAATGTGTGGAAGTCAAGAACATTATCCCGGAAAGCAAAAATGGGTATGTTTGAAGGAATAGTAGTTCCAACAATGTTGTATGGTTGCGAGGCGTGGGCTATGGATAGAGTTGTGCGCAGGAGGATGGATGTGCTGGAAATGAGATGTTTGAGGACAATGTGTGGTGTGAGGTGGTTTGATCGAGTAAGTAACGTAAGGGTAAGAGAGATGTGTGGAAATAAAAAGAGCGTGGTTGAGAGAGCAGAAGAGGGTGTTTTAAAATGGTTTGGGCACATGGAGAGAATGAGTGAGGAAAGATTGACCAAGAGGATATATGTGTCGGAGGAGGAGGGAACGAGGAGAAGAGGGAGACCAAATTGGAGGTGGAAAGATGGAGTGAAAAAGATTTTGTGTGATCGGGGCCTGAACATGCAGGAGGGTGAAAGGAGGGCAAGGAATAGAGTGAATTGGAGCGATGTGGTATACAGGGGTTGACGTGCTGTCAGTGGATTGAATCAAGGCATGTGAAGCGTCCGGGGTAAACCATGGAAAGCTGTGTAGGTATGTATATTTGTGTGTGTGGACGTGTGTATGTACATGTGTATGGGGGGGGGTTGGGCCATTTCTTTCGTCTGTTTCCTTCCGCTACCTCGCAAACGCGGGAGACAGCGACAAAGTATAAAAAAAAAAAAAAAAAAAAAAAAAAAAATGTGTATGTGATTGGATGGGCCATTCTTTGTCTGTTTCCTGGCGCTACCTTGTTGAAGCGGGAAACGGTGATCAAGTATAATAAATTTGAAATAGATCAGGAAAGGTTAATGGCATCTTCACATGCTGGTAAAGAGTGCCTTCCAGTTTAAATGACCATGAGATAAGGCAACCCTTACAAGTACAGGTAGGGTCCCCATAAGGTCATATGTATTATCCCATTGTATTATTAGGTAACTGACACTACGATTTTTTTATTGGTGCTATTTTAGTTGGCATGGTGTACGACAAGATGAAATGAAAGTAATGAGGGGATGTATGATAGATTCAGTAGTGCAGGGAATGCAAAGGGAATTAATTGTGGAGTGTTAGAGTGGGTGAGACATAATACTTTAAGGTTGTTTGGGTGTGTGGGAAGAATTAAAGGATGGGAGTTTATAAGGGAAGTTTATCATCATACAATTAGAAGGGTTGATATGAGAGGGAATTTGCTAAGGGAATAGGCATCACAGACATAGACAGATAGAATTATAGTGGCTTATGACATAAGGCAACTCCACATGCCAATAAAGCATGCCTCTAGTTTGAATGATGGTGGGGAGAAGAAGAAGCATGGTTAGGATCCCCACAGGGAGCATTATAGTATTTTTGGTGTGTTCCGGTATAGTTTGATTGCTGCTTAATCACTTGGGTTTTATTTTTTCCAATGGGAGCCATCCAGAAAGTAGACTATGTTCCCAGGAAGCCATCCTGAAAGTAGATTATGTTTCTGTTGAAGAACCAAAGAAAGTGGCATCATTATCTATGCTGAGTACAAAAAGTTTCATATCCCTCCTTGACATATGCGCCACGCACCCCATTTGATGACCACCAGACATTCCAAACTTTTTTTCCTTTTGATATGTAAGACCAGCATATGAGTGAATAAATTTTCACATCAGAGAGGGTAAAAGCATGTACAGAGCATCAGATTGAGGAAGAGCAGTGTGGTTTCAGAAGTGGTAGAGGATGTGTGGATCAGGTATTTGCTTTTAAGAATTTATGTGAGAAATACTTAGAAAAACAGATGAATTTATATGTAGCATTTATGGATCTGGAAAAGGCATATGATAGGGTTGATAGAGATGCTTCATGGAAGGTGTTAAGAGTATATGGTATGGGAGTTAAGTTGCTAAAAGCAGCGAAAAGCTTTTACCAAGGATGTAAGGCATGCGTACGAGGAAGAAGAAAGGAAAGTGATTAGGTCCCAGTGAATGTCGGTTTATGGCAAGGATGTGTGATTACTTTATGGTTCTTTAATTTGTTTATGGATGGGGTGGTTAGGGAGATGAATGCAAGAGTTTTGGAGAGAGGGGCAAGTATGCAGTTTGTTGTGGATGAGAGGGCTTGGGAAGTGAGTTAGTTGTTGTTCGCTGATAATACAGGGCTGGTGGCTGATTCGAGTGAGAAATTGCAGAAGTTGGTGACTGAGTTTGTTAAAGTTTGTGAAAGAGGAAAGTTGAGAGTAAATGTGAATAAGAGCAAGGTAATTAGGTTCAGTAGGGTTGAAGGACAAGTTAATTGGGAGGTAAGTTTGAATGGAGAAAAACTAGAGGAAGTGGAGTGTTTTAGATATCTTGGAATGGACTTATCAGTATGTTTGAAGGAATAGTGGTTCCAACAATATCATATGCTTGTGAGGCATGGGCAATAGACTGGGTTGTATAGAGGAAGTAGATGTGTTGGAAATGATGTGTTTCAGGACAATATGTGGTGTGAGGTGGTTTGATCGAGTAAGTAATGAAAGGGCAAGAGAGATGTATGGTAATAAAAAGAGTGTGGTTGAGAGAGCAGATGAGGGTGTGTTGAAATGCTTTGGACATATGGAGAGAATGAGTGAGGAAAGATTGACAAAGGTGATATATGTGTCAGAGGTGGAGGGAAGAAGGAGAAGCGGGAGACCAAATTGGAGGTGGAAGGATGGCGTGAAAAAGATTTTAAGCGATCGGGGCCTGAACGTACAGGAGGGTGAAAGGCATGCAAGGAATAGAGTGAATTAGAAAGATGTGGTATGCCAAGGTTGACGTGCTGTCAGTGGATTGAACCATGGCATGTAAAGCATCTGGGGTAAACCATGGAAAGGTCTGTGGGGCCTGAAGGTGGAAAGGGAGCTGTGGTTTCGGTGCATTAAACATGCCAGCTAGAGACTGAGTGTGAATGAAGTGGCCTTGTTGTCTGTTCCTGGCGCTACCTCGTGCACACAGGGAGGAGGGGGATGCCATTCCCTGTGTGGTGGGGTGGCGACGAGAATGGATGGAGACAGCAAGTATAGATATGTACATGTGTATATTTGCTTATGTCTGTGTATGTATATGTATGTATACATTGAAATGTATTGATATGTATATGTGCGTGTGTGGGCGTTTATGCACATACATGTGTATTGAGTGGATTAGGCCATTCTTTCATCTGTTTCCTTGTGTTACCTCGCTGACGTGGGAGACAGCGATGGAGTATAATAAGTAAATAAGCTGTCTCCCGTGTCAGCGAGGTAGTGCAACACTACAGACGAAAGAATAGCCCAACCCACCCACATACACATGTATTCACATAAATGCTCACACGCGCACATATACATACCTATACATTTCAATGTCTACATACATATACATACACAGACATATACATATATGCACATCCAGGCCCCACAAACTTTCCATGGTTTACCCAAGATGCTTCACATGCCCTGGTTCAATCCATTAACAGCACATCGACCCCGGCATACTACATTGTTCCAATTCACTATATTGCTTGCATGCCTTCACTCTCCTGTATGTTCAGGCCCCGATTGCTCAAAATCTTTTTCACTCTATCCTTCCACCTCCAATTTGGTCTTCCACTTCTCCTTGTCCCCTATACATCTGAGACATATACCCTTTTTGTCAATCTTTCCTCACTCATTCTCTCCATGTGACCAAACCATTTCAACACACCCTCTTCTGCTACTCAACCACACTCTTTTTCTTACCAAACATATCTCTTACCCATTTTTGCTCCCCGAGATTACGTTTTCGCCTACCACACATTCTTCAGCACTCCCAGAACCTTCGTCCCCTCCCCAACCCTGTGACTCACTTCTGCTTCCATCTGCTGCTAAATCCACTCCAAGATATCTAAAACACTTCTCTTCCTCTAGTTTTTCTCCATCGAAACTTACCTCCCAATCAACTTGTCCCTCAACCCTACTGAGCCTAATAACCTGGCTCTTATTCACATTTACTCTCAGCTTTCGTCTTTCACACGCTTTACCATACTCAATCACCAATTTTTGCAGTTTCTCACCCAAGTCAGCCACCAGCTTTGTATCATCAGGGAACAACAACTGACTCACTTCCCAAGCCCTCTCACTCACAACAGACTGCGTACTTGCCCCTCTCTCCAAAACTTGCATTCACCTCCCTAACCACCCCATCCATAAACAAATTAAACAACCATGGAGACACCACACACCCCTGCTACAAACTGACATTCACTGGGAGCCAATCACTTTCCTCTCTCCGTACTTGTACACATGCCTTACATCATTGATAAAAACTTTTCACTGCTTCTAGCAACTTACCTCCCACACACCTCCCACACCATATACTCTTAATACCTTCCACAAAGCATCTCTATCAATTCTATCATATGTCTTCTCCAGATGAATAAATGCTACATACAATTTCTTTTTCTAAGTATTTCTCACTTACATTCTTCAAAGCAAACACCTGATCCACACATCCTCTGAAACCACACTGCTCTTCCTTAATCTGATGCTCCGTACATGCCTTTACCCTCTTAATCAATACCCTCCCATATAATTTCCCAGGAATACTCAACAAACTTATACCTCTGTAATTTGAACACTCAACTTTATCCCCTTTGCCTTTGTACATTGGCACTATGCATGCATTCTGCCAATCCTCAGGCATTTCACTATGAACCATACATACATTGAATATCTTTACCAACCAGTCAACAACACAGTTACCCCTTTTTTAATATATTCCATTGGAATACCATCCAATCCTGCTGCCTTGCTGGCTTTCATCTTCTTCAAAGCTTGCACTACCTTTTCTCTGTTTACCAAACCATTCTCCCTGACCCTCTCACTTCGCACACCACCTTGACCAAAACGTCCTATATCTGCCACTTATCATCAAACACATTTAGCAAACCTTCAAGATACTCACTCCATCTCCTCACTTTGCTGCTACTTGTTATTACCTCCCTGTTATCCCCTTCACCAATGTTTCCATTTGCTCTCTTGTCTTATGCACTTTTATTAACCTTCCAAAACATCTTTTCATTCTCCCTAAAATTTAGTGATACTCTCACTGCTACTCATTTGCCCTCTTTTTTTTCACCTCTTGCACCTTTCTCTTGACCTCCTGCCTCTTTCTTTTATACATCTCCCAATCATTCACACTACTTCCCTGCAAAAATCATCCAAATGCCTTTCTCTTCTCTTTCACTAACAATCCTACTTCTTCATCACACCACTCACTACCCTTTCTAGTCTGCCCACCTCCCACCTTTCTTATGCCACAAGCATCTTTTGCGCAAGCCATTGCTACTTCCCTAAATACATCCCATTTGTCCCCCACTCCCCTTACATCATTTGCTCTCACCTTTTTCAATTATGTACTCAATCTCTCCTGGTACTTCCTCACACTAGTCTCTTTTCCAATCTCACTTACTTTCATCACTCTTTTCACCCCACCATTCTCTCTTCTTTTCTGAAAACCTCTACAAATCTTCTCTCTCGCTCCAGAAAATAATGATCAGACATCCTTCTAGCTGCCCACCTCAGCACATTAACATCCAAAAGTCTCTCTCTCATGCACCTATGAATTAACATGTAATCCAATAACGCTCCCTGGCCATCTCTCCTACTTACATATGTATACTTATGTATATCTCTCTTTTCAAACCAGGTATTCCCAATCACCAGTCCTTTTTCAGTGCTCATATCTACAATCTCTTCACCATTTCCATTTACAACACTGAACACCCCATGTGCACAAATTATACCCTCAACTGCCACATTACTCACCTTTGCATTCATATCACCCATCACTATAACTTGGTCTCGTGCATCAAAGCTGCTAACACACTCACTCATCTGCTCCCAAAATGCTTCTTATGATCTATATAAATGAAATATATATATACAGCATTGGCTATAGATAGGGTTGTGCAGAGAGAGGGTGGATGTGTTGGAAGTGAAATGTTTGAGGACAATATGTGGTGTGAGGTGGTTTGATCGAGTATGTAATGAAAGGGTAAGAGAGATCTGTGCTAATAAAAAGAGTGTGGTTGAGAGAGCAGAAGAGGGCATGTTGAAATGGTATGGTCACATGGAGAGAATGAGTGAGGAACGATTGACAAAGAGCATATATGTGTCAGAGGTGGAGGGAACGAGGAGCTCTAAGCACAGTGTTTGCAGAGGCTCCTACCTAATGGTCTACCTATTTACTACTACCTAATGTTCCCACTTACTACCTCTAGCTAATGTTTCTACCTAATGCTCCTGCTTAGATGTTCTTACCTACTACTTCAGTCTATTGCTCCAACAATTTTGCCAAAAGGCATGGCTCGTGCATCATGCTCACTGCAGGAAAATCGAAGAGTTTTGAAGAATGAACTGTGGGAGTTCAGTGTCATGTGTTATGTATGACAAGAAAGGATTGTATGTCTGTGGACAGAAAGCCAGTAGTCCTTGTGTGGGTGAGATGGAAGGAAAGACAACTATCTGGGTCAGAGGAGTGCAACTTGACAATCACTGAAAGTGCTGGCTCACTATGCAGATGTGATTAACCCTCCAGATATCCAAGTGGGATCTACTGGTAATATACTTCCATGGTCATTGGCTGTCTACCAACTACTACCTACCACCTCTACTAAAACCACTTAAATCATAATTTCAGTGATGCAGAGATGGATTAGCTTCATCCAGAGCAGAGCCATACAATATCCATTGCCTTCTGCACCCACTTCCCTTACACCCACTGTGTCTCACTGACACTTTGCGTCTCCCTCATTGTAACAATCTTCCCTATTCATCAAACAACTGTCATTTTTGATACAATATTTTACATTACTTATTTGTTATTCTTTAAATGAAGATGGGTTATAATGATATGTATTTATTGATACCTGTAACCCTCATGTACTCTACTGTATATATCTAATAGGTAAAAAATGTCATCAGGAACACATTTCCATATATGAAGTGGTATAATGACCTCATAGAGAGCTGTTTTGCTTTGCACCTCATTTTCCATGAATGTATCCTGAGCACTGATTGGATCATTAGTGCACTTTCTCACCTCATTTTTCACATGTCCTTTTTTTCAGCTCCCACCCTGTTGATCTTCTGCTACTTTTTCTTGTACCTCTACTTTTTCCTGTACATCTCCCAGTCACTCACATTCTTTTCCTGCAGGTATAACCCATACAGCTCTTTTCCCTCTTTCACTAGCAACTTCCTCATTCAGTCACCCACTACCCTTCCTCTATTTCCTACATTTCATTTTCTGCATGCTATACCCTCCTCTTCCTGTTGAAAGCACTGCTTCTGTAAATCCCCTCATTTTGTCATCCACTCCCCAAGTTTTGTTGACTCTCACCTTTTGCTATTCATCACCCAGTCCCTCCTTGTATCTCTGTACACAAGCCCCTTTCTCAAGCTCATTCACTTTCACCACCCTCTTGCCACCTGTCATTCCTCTTTTCCTAAAGCTATAACAAACTTTCAAACTCACCAGTGCCAAGAAGTTATCAGACATCTCACCAGCTGCTTCTTTCAGTACATTTACATCCAAGAGTCTCTTTCTGCTGCATGCAAGTTAGTCTACATAATCCAGTACATCTTTTTGTCCTTAAACCCTACTCACCATTGCATATTTCTTTAACTTCTTTTTTTTAAACCAGGTATTACCAATCACCAGTCTTCTTTATTTACACAATTCCTAAAGTTGCACACTACTTTCATGCACACCAGGTACTCCACACCGAATTATACTCAGATATCATGGCACTTTTGCATTTATATCACTCTCCAGTAATTCATGTTTCCTTGCATCAAAGTTACCAATACACTCAGTCAGCTCCTCCCAAAACACTCACCTCTCTTCATTACTCCTCCCACTACCAGTTACATAAGCACTGACAGTCACCCACCTCTTGTAGTCCACTTTCATTCTCACCCACCCCTTGTAATCCACTTTCATTCTCATCCACATTGTTCGTCTGATCACGTTTCCTCACTCTTCTTCAGCAGAAGTGCCAGTCCATACTTTGCTTTTGTATTTGCACTGACTGCAGACTTTACCCTTAGGGCATTCCCAAACCATTTTTCCCCCTTCTATGAGCTTAGTTTCAGTCAGAGCCAGAACATCCAGATTCTTCTTCCCAAATGTACTACATGTCTCTCCATTCTTCTCATACCAGTCACATCTAGGTACAATCAGACACCAGAGCCAAAGTCTTTGAGGAGGATGAGTGCTTCTCTCCCGGCTCCTCCTTATTCCACTTTTAAAAACTGAAATGCAAAAGGGGAGAGGTTTTAGTAACCTTCTTTGACATGCAAGAGATGAGAGCATAATGTTTCTTCTCCCCTAACTTTTCTATTACAACAGGTTCAAGAACACTGTTGAAGTAAGATTCACATTATTTTACTAGTGAAACCTTTTTGTATATATAACTGTACACCTATTTGCTTTTCTCTTGTATTGGCTTTATTTATACTGACCATCAAGTGCCACATGTATGTATACTTTCAGCTCAATATCTCATGAACACATTAAGGGATATGAAGTAGAAATTGTATTTTATACACAAGTACCATTCATCTCTCTGATATGTTACCAGCTCATGCTGTTGCTCATTTCCATGCTATGCATATATGGCATTAATCTCTGCTTTCTGTCTTACCTAGATAGACTCATCCAAAAGCTATGAGAACACCAGTTGAGAATTACTAATATTTCAGGTTTTGCCACATAAACGAAGTTCCAAGTCTATTGGACCCAACAGTCGTGTTCTGCCTCCTCTGGAAAATGCTGAGTCCTGCCCACCACCTCCACCTCCTCCCGAAGTATTCCAGGCAGGTACCTTGGATGAACATCTTGAGGCTACTCTGTCTATTGTGAAAGATCCCAGTAGGAACTCTACAAATCTTACCACCCCAAATGATCAAGGTGCCAGCTCCTGGGAAACTTGGGACTTTGTGTATCGGGGGCTTGAAAAGAGAGGCTACAATAAAGACATTGGTGATCGTGGTGACATCCTCCACCAGATGACACGACAGAACCTTTATTCTGAAGCAGTTGCCTTGAGTAAGAATAATAATTTAAACAACAAGAAAGACATGAAAATTAAGCCATTACCTATCAACCAAGCTCTGCATGCTCTGGCTCTTAATGAGACCCGAGAACGAGTGGAAAGACCCTCTACTTCTAGTAAAAGTTCTCATTCAGTATCTCATGGTGCTGGTCCTGATGTCTTCCCAAATCTAACCAAAAGGAATAGCCTTTATGACAATATTTCTGCAGGCTTCGAAACAGCCCCCCAAGATAGTGATGATTATGAGGATAGAAAACCCTCGTTGAAGAAGACCAGCAATTTGTTAAGAACTGAAAACAGATTAGATATAAGCAACAAAAACAGTGCAAGCAGTTCATCATCACCACGCAGCTTGAGCATGAGCAGCAAGGGCTCACACTCCAGACAGGAGTTTCCATCAGAGACCTCTCACTCCACTACCACAGGCTCCCACTCTTCAGCAGGCTAGTGTCACTACAATCACTTCTCAGTCTAGAGACATCTTACCTCCTAAAGAGTGTTTACCAGAAACTCCATGGTCTTGCACCACCTGTACCTTCCTAAATAACAAGAGTCGCACTGCTTGTGACATGTGTGGTAAGTCTCGGATGCCAGGCCCTGAAGTGAAGCCTCTTATCTCAGGGGGTCGACAGTGCCCTCAGTGTACACTCATAAATGAGAGAGATGCTCAAGATTGTTCAGCCTGTGGTGTACATCTTGAGGGTTCTTCCACTTATATATAAAAGAATATTAAGAAAATAAACAGTCATAGCCAAAGCAGTCATGTAGTTTTGAGTAATATGTGGGTTCACAGAGTGGACCTGCTGTATCTATATACAGAGTTTTAATCTTGGTAAGCGGTAAGTTACACAGTGTTGTGTTTTATCACATTCACTATTTAATACTTTATTATTTTGGACAACTAAAATTTAATTCCATGATTTTTCCCATTACTAGAATCATTATTTTGAATATCTATATAATTATAGGTCTTTTAATGTATGTGAAGCTCTCTCATTGAAAATTATAAAAAAGTTTCCAGGTGAACCACAGTGGGTGCATGTCTTTCATCATATACTGTATATCGTTTCTATTAAGTTTTATTACCATTATAACATACGGTAGCACAGAACTAGACATAACAGCACTTCCATTCTTTTACTGTGGATTTCATAATCTTGATTATTCAGGACACTGTACTCTACCTTCAGGTCTTAAGTCATTGTTTCTTCTTGTAAATCAGTGAGGCTGCATTAAACTTAAATGATTGTCCTTGATAATGAAGAGTACAAAACTTGGTACTGGAGAATGGAAGTATGTGTTTATTCAAAGTGAAGTGGTGACTAGACTATCTGTTTCAGAATGTGAGCATGCAAGTTTTACTCACACTTTCTGTGATGTAAGTTGAGCCATATTGAAACTTTAGGAGCTCATCTCTTAGTAACTATGTAAGTGGCAGCACGGGTATAAAGCAAGTGCAAATACTTGTGTTACGTAATTAATCGTGAAGATTGACAACTTTATATATTTTGGTTCATGTTACAACCAGCTAACTGGTATTGATTATAACTAGATATGCCTAACAAATTCTCAGTTTTATAAGTGCCACTACCAAAAGCCAGTTTCCTTATATGAATATCTATTTTTAATATATGAGAATATCACATCAAAGTATTGAATATATTTTCACGAAATTGTTAGTGATTTGTAGTAATAGCAACAAGTGTGAAGATGGCAGGGCTTTATTGAAGCCTGTGTTTTATTCATTTTTCTTGCATCCATTAAAATGTTTGACTTTTTTCTTCATGAGAATGTAAAGAAAGAAAAGATCATTTTGTCTCTAGTGCTTCAGTTGAAATCCATTATATTCTTTTTATTATATATTTTTTATAATGCATTGTCACCAGCAACTTTGGTATTATGCTGAATGCTAAAGCCATCAGATAGTTCTTAAGTGCATTAATAATATTTGTAACTTTTATATGCAATTAACATTTTTCCTTTGTTTGAACCAAAAATTATATTTAGGATAGTTAGCAGCAATTAAAATATAGGTGATATACTTTCCAACCTTCAGAGATGGAAGATAATTACAACATAAACATATTCAGCTTTCAGACTTTTAGATTATATTGTCTCAGATACTTTGAATATTGGTCCACCTGTTATAGTACAGCTGCTGCAGCTGATTGCTGCATAAAGAGCTCTCATGTGAGACATTAACTATATAGAGAAGTGGTCTAGTGTAGGTAATCTTTTCCATAAAAATGGAGTGTATTGTTATACATCATGTTAATTTCAAATGACTGTGTAGTTTATATTTCACTTTGTTCAACAAGCCAAGAAAATGAACACTTTTTTTTCTCTTTCGATTTCAGAGCTGAATTTATCATTTTTTCATAATATTTTGTTTTAAGTAAATTATATTGCATTTTTGAGCATGATTCTCAAAATATTTACTTTCTTATGGTCCCACCTGAAGCACAAGAAAGTTCTTTTATTTATTTTCCTTTAGAGATGTAAGATATTTCCTTTTTTGGTGTGATTTACCAAGTTGAACTACTCAAAATTTAATATAAGTTAATGATGTTTGATCCTAATGTCATTAAGTCCATAGTAAAGGAGAGCTTTAATTTATGGAATGTTGATTTTGCTAATGACTAGACTAACAATCGTAGCCAGCAATTCCATTGGCTGTTTAATCTGTTCTCATTGTAATTACTAAATATTTAACAGGAATGAAACTCTGTGCTGTGTGGATTAGGCATAACAGTATCATAATACAGACAGTCATTATCTTGGCTCATTTCTTTATTATGACGGGAAATTCATCATTGGAATATTAGGTGATACATAAAATTTTCATTTTAGTCTTTTACTTGTATTTTTTGTCTTTATATATCTACCCAAGGCACACTAGAACATGATGTTTAGAGCTGCACATAATATTTGTATCTTTAAGTTGCTATTCTTTTTATTTACTTTTACTCGCTAAAGATTTTACGATGAGTAGTTAGGGACTCCATGAGAGGTAAGATTTTTCGAGAGACTTAGAGAAACTTTTTCATCACTTGAAAAATAACTTTGATTTCAGTCCATTTAAACTGTTAATAATGTTCAGTTGTGTAGAGTTATTGGTTACCTTTTATGACATGTAAATACAGTATCATTCTGCACAAACAGATTCATCTCATGATGTGAACTGAAAGTAGTGGTTTACAGTCATCTTGTATCTGTAACACCTGCAACTTTTATATTTAAAGAAACAGGTTAGCACTACTGTTTATGTAGCATTTTTTCAATAGGAACAATTATGTGTGCAGTTTTCCCCAACTTATATTATCATTATTATGTAATGACAGTTTGGTCCTGAAAAATTTAATAGAAAGGATATATATATATATATATATATATATATATATATATATATATATATATATATATATATATATATATATATATATATATATGAAATAACCAAGAATGGCTATCAAGTTTTGCTTTTGTTCTTCATGTTCCTAGCTTCAGTTTTGTCAAGATTTTTAAACCAGATGTTAATGTGTACCTCTGGAATAACAGTGTTAGTGTTAAATATGTATGACATGCATTCAAGGAATCTGTATTGATAATAGTTTTGTATTGAACTTCCTTACACATATTCATGAGTGATATGATCATGCTGAATCTTGAATACCTTTTGTCCTAGTCAGAACAGAGGGTCACATATATATCTTTAACCAGGTGTTTTGATTACAAAGCATATCCTTAAGTGTTTTTGACTGAACAGGAGAATTCAAAATTTATCCCAGGAAATTCTGTATGTCCTTCTGATCACTAAGAATGAAGTTGTTACCAGCTGCTTGTACTTAGAGGTATTAACAAGTATGAAGAAAATTAGGGATGCCAGATGCAGTGGGTAAAGTATATAGTGATGCATGAAAAGTTAGAAGAAAATAAAAGGAAAACATCTAAAAATAGAGACTGGAGGATGCCTTTCATGGTAATAAAGGATTGGTGAATGCATGGAACAGCTGCAAGAGATTTATGATCAGAGAAAAGAAAGGTAAGGAGAGACAGCTTGATTTTCCCAAAATTTTCAAGGGAATTCACTTTTTATTATACATGCCTTTGAATGTGATGTATTATTTTGTTTTGGCATATCTGTTTTTGGCTTTTTATATATGTGTATCTTTCCTTTTCAGAACCTTTTGAGATACTGTTTTAATGTTTGACACACGGTAGAAGTTAGCTACATCTGGAAACTGGTTGCCACTTCTTACATAACAGCTGACAACACACAATTCACAATTATTTATCCTGATTCAAAAAATTTATCAATCCTTATGGATACAGGGCTGGAAAACCACCTTTCTTTTTATTTTGATATTTCAAAGGCAGGAACAAGAGGAGCTGAGCAAAGATTGAAATCTTGTGATGGGGTGACTGAATGTGTTTGGTTGTAATTTGGATGAAAAGTGGGGAAAGATTGGTGCTTTGTTTGATGAGAAATCTGGATGTTCTGGTACTAAATGAAACAAATGGGTATCGAGGCCAGAACATTCTGGAGGGCAAGAGATGTACATTGAATTGAATGAATGGGATTGATAGGGGTTGATTTGCTGGAAGTGGTTTGAACCATGCAGATGAAACATCAAATATAATCCATGAAGGGTTTGCCTATGGGTGGTGGGCTTATGCTTCAGTGCATTATGTATGACTGCTAGGAATTATGTGCAAGTGAATCAATTGTGTGTTTGTTTCTGATGCTTCATATCTAAGACAGGAAGGGCAGTGGTATATGAAAAAGAATGGATTCATTAATGGGTCAGAACTAACTGCAGCCAAAGGCTGAAAATGAATTAGAAAAATATGTTAATTTGAGTGCTTTGAAAAGGGAGAGCAAAATAGTATGCACAAATACAAAGGATGAGGAGGTTTTGGTGGTAAGAATATAAAAGATATGCACAAATTAGTAATTCTGTTGATTATGTTTATGATGGAACTGCTTTTGTAGCAGGCTGTATGAGTTCATAAGGTTGTGTTGCTAAACTACTACTCTGGGTCAAGGGACCTCAGGTTGCAGGAAGTGATGGTCAGAAGGATGATGAAGCAGCTCCTTCCCAAACTATCAGATTAGGTTCACATGATGGGTTGAGAGTTTAGAGGGTCATTGTTTTGAGCATTTCTTGACTGGTTGTGTAAATGGATCAGAGGATGATCTTGCATGCCTGTTTATTCTCAAGTTTTTAGTGTTTCATCTTATTGGATAAATATGATGATAAGGTAGAGAAGGCATTTGTGAGTTCAGCAAAGCTAATAGTCATGTGCAATAATGTGTAGACAATAGCTTGAAGATTTGATGAGGTTGCTGGTCTTTGGTGCCTCCGAACTTAGTATGCTCTTCTAGTGACACTAACAAAGCTTGGTGGATTGCACAGCCATGAAAGGATTGAAGCCTAGTGAGAAAGTAGGAGGTGGAATATGAATAGAGTAAAGGTTCATCTGCTTGTTAGAATAGCATTCAGGTATTTGGATAAGGAACTATTTAGCAAGCTGTTCATATCCTTCATAAGACAAAACTGAATTAAGTTTTTTAAGCTTAGTCAGTGCACATAAAGAAGCACAAAGAGCCAACAGATAAGGTCTAGAGAGGGGCAACAAAGATGGTTCCAGGATTAAGAGAGCTGACATACAAGAAAAGGCTAGAAACCTTAATTTGCCCACCATGGAAAATAAGTAGAGTTTGGGGTGATCTGATCACAACTTTCAAGTTTTTATAAACCTGATTGATATAGAGAGTGAACAGTTCTTACAAAGATGTAAAGATAGAACAACTAGCTTAAAGAACATGAGATTAAGCAAAAAATGAATAATTGGTGAATGGATAAACTGAAAGAGAATGTGGTAAATGTGGGCAGCATACATTAGTTTGAAAGGTTGTTTAATAATAGAGAATGTTTAAGAGATGTGTCTTAAGGAGTGTAAAATTCATTCATCATTCAATATGATTATGTGATTGCATGACCACAGTCTTGGCTTGGTTGATGTTGATGTTCTTGGCTAAAGACTGTTCAGGGTGCCCTGGAGGGTGCTGTTTTTTGTTATTTGGTAAAGTGATGGACATACACAATAGAGCAGGTATTTCTCAAGGGAATTATAAAAATGAGAATCATGGAAGTTCTGTTTTTGTTCTCTGAGGAATCAGAAGGCAGAGATAGTCCCACGGAGGCTTACGTGCTAAAGATGCTTAACAAGAAAGCCCTAAAGGTTATGGCTGTGTTGATTAGGTCAAAGATATGTGAAGTTCATGAAAGTAACAGCCAGAGAAGTTTTGTGCCTCTTTAGGTTGCTGTAAATACGGTTTAGGAAGCTGACGAGGCATTTGTTCTTAGGGTCTACATGTAAACAGTGTTCAGGAAATATGAGAAATATACAGTGTCCTTTTAAGCCTTGTCAAGAAAACCTTCTCTGAACAGGTTAGGGATTGAGGTGATTGCATTGGATATTCGGTAAGAGATTGGAGGGCATAATGACTTGGGTACTGGGGAAACATATAAAATCCTTCAATCTTTGTGGAATTTTGACTGAAGGAGAGGGGCTTGGCTTGTTCAGAGACTATGTAGAATTTCATAGGTAAGTTACTGAGTGTAGAGAAATGTTCTACCTTGATGTGTAGCTCTCATGTTATTTCAGATTTTTGTTGTTTCTGGGGATGTGAGAGCTGGAAGGTAGGTGAGGAGATATGGTGTCATGATGGAGCACTTCCTACCAGATAATTACAAGATGAGTCACTAAATTAACCTTAAACACTTGTTGTCTTTACATTGGTCAGTCGCTTGGAGGCTGAAGGGCATATTGGCTTCCTTAATGGAGAAACATATGATGTCTTTCAATCAGTGGGGTATTTCGAATGAAAGAAAGTGGCTTAGCTTGCTCATGGTATGTAGAATTTCAGAAGTAAGTTAGTGAGTGTAGGGAATGCTTTACTTTGATTTGTTGATTTGTAGCACTCAGGTCACTTCTGATTCTTGTACTGTTTCGAGGGAATAAGAGGGCTGGAATGTAGGTTGGGAGGCATGTGCTGTTATAGTGGAGCAGTTTCTAGGAGTTGACTGAAGTTTTTGCTAAAATAACCCTTAAATTCCAAATAAGATGGCTTTCAGTTTATTTCCCATTATAAAATGGACCACATTTATGTAAAGTAACGTAAATGAATAAAAAAGTAAGCAGACACACCTTGTATGGTCATGTTAGTGATGAATTAATGTGTAGATCCTTTTGTAAGGCACAGCTGGGATGGTGGAGAATGTGAGGCAGGTGGTGGCAGTACAGGGTGTGAATGAGACTCATGACAAATTTTTTATCACTTTTATGGTTTATTGAATTTTTTATAAAAAATTTCACATTGTATATTTACACTTTATTTGCACTTCAGAGTTCTCTCTCCTCCTTCAGTGAATAGACTATATTAGTGAAAGGAAACAAATGATGCATGTCAGAAGAGCCCTCTCCAAATAGGTGGAGGTTACCAGTAGAGTTCCCTAGGGTTCTGTTTAGGGACTATTACTCTTTTTGATCTAAGTGAATGACTTCCCTGAAGGTATAGAGTTGTACATCTGTGGTGTCGCAGTAGCATTGCTGACTGTCTTGCATGTATGGACTGCCAGGGATCAAATCCACATAGGTCTGGCATAGGCTACAGTGTGTGTGTGTGTACATACATACATGGGGGTAAAGGTACATATACATATACCTTGCATATATACATAAACGAGGTTAAGAAGACAAGGCAACACGAGTGTTAAAACTCTCTCCCTGTGAAATACAGATAATAATCACCTTAATATGTATGTAGGTGATACAAAAGTCATGAGAAGTGAAAATTGAGTTCGATTGCATCATTTTACTAGGGTATGTACACAGACTCCAATGTTGGTCTGATATGTAGCTGATGAAATTCAACCCAAGCATATGTAAAGTAATGGGACAAAGTGAAAAAAGGGCTCAGTATGATTATTATCTGGCTGGAAATAAGCTTGAAGATTCTGTGTGTTAGAAGGACTTGGGAGTTGGCATTTTTCCTAACCTATCACTAGAGTCTCGCATTTGGAAAATAGTTGAGACAAACTGTTCAATGGCAATTATCAGAATAACTTTCAAGTACATGGAAAATGAAATATTTAGCAAGCTATTCTTATGAAAATAACAGGTCAAAACTAGATATGCTTCTCAAGTTTGGTCACCTCACCTAAGAAGCACAAAGCTAATATAGCTTTAGAGCATGAAAAAGGATATGGTACCAGAATAAGAGCTAAGTTACAGGGAAAGGCTTTAGATTTACCCACCTTGTAAGAGAGAAGAGTGAGGGTTGACATGATCGTAACCTTTAAGGTTTTAAAAAAGTGAAAAGTTAACAGTCCCATGAGAGATGAAGAAATAGAGCAACCAGATGACATAAACATTAAATTAAACAAGAAGCTTTTTAAAAAAGATGTAATGGAGTACTTTTCTATTACAAGAGAGGAAATGAATGGAAAAGGACTGAGAATGTGGTTAATGCAGTCAGCATACATAGGTCTAAGAAGTTGTGTGATAGTAGGGAATGTTCAAGAAATGGATCACCAAGTGTGTAAAACTCCTTCCCCATACAGTACAAATAGGTAATTAATTATTTGTCTCTGCGCCTGCATGTGTAAAGAGCACTATGACACTCACTGCCCACATTGACATCAGCCTGTGCTTTTTCTTTCTCTTGTCCATCAACATGCACACTTCACAGTGCCTTTGTCTAACTTTTTTTCCCAGTTGGCGGTTGTTGTTCAAGAAAGTGCCTAATAATGAAATGCTTGGCAGTGAGTCAATCTGGACAACTGAAGATGTGACAGCTTCTGTTCTCAGGAGTGAGTGAGTCTACCATACTTTTCAAGAATCTGTCCACATGCATTGCACCTAAACTGTCTTTGTTATGTTTTCTTTCAAATTTTATTAACTACATATTGTATGCATTTAGAAGAGTCATATCAATAAAGTGAAAAAAAAGAGTTCCCTACATCACATTAGTGAATTTCTTACACATTCTGTATTACCAGTCTGCATGTCTGACTTCTCTATTGGACACAGATTTCCTGTCCAATCAACTACAGTTTCAAGCTTCCTCATCTTATTACTATGACCCTCTTTACTAGTCTCCTTCATTTCTCCATTGTGAAGTATTCTCAGCATGGTGATGTCCTGTATGTCTTGCAGACACAGAGCAAGCATGACCCTTATCCTGAGCACTTTTGGCATATCTTTAAGAGTTATCATTGCACAGAATATTGCCCTTTCCTAGGTACTTTTCTGTAAGCATTATCACGGTCTAGATGTGCCAAGTGGATAATTCTGGGGAATGAGTTCAGTCACTCTGTGTACATGACCATAGCCATCATCACTCTTGTTTCATAGTCACAAAGAACAAAAACGTTCATATCAAACCTGTGAAAAATGTTATATATGGCTTGAACAATAGTTGTTCTTAGAAAAGCTTTAATGACCCCTCCATTACAAGTTTTTGGAATAGTTACAAAAATCACAAAACCTTTCTTGGAGAGCAGAAATCACAGGTCTGATTTTCTACTGAAAGTTTGTGAATCAATAAGACTTTCCCTTAACTGCAAATTGCAGAGGAATAATTTTGTTCAGTATACCAGGAAAAATGTTTACAAGAGTGTTGTTTGATAGAGTGATGGGAATCATTGATTGCAAAATGATTTAAGAGCAGTTGGGTATTTGGAAAGGCAAGGGATGTATGGATCAGATTTTTGTGTTGAAAATGACCATGAAAAAGTATCTAGCAATATCCAAGAAGCTCTATGCAGTTTTTATGGATCTTAAGAAAGTGTATGACAGAGTCAAGTGGAATGTTTTATGGGATGTGTTAAGAATATATGGAATAGGGGGTACAATGCGTAAGAATGGATGTACAGTTGAGGGACAATGTGGAAGAATGGATGTACAGTTGAGGGAAAGTTTTGGCATACACATGGGTGTGAGGCAGGGCTGTATGATGTTATTGTGGCTTTTTAACATGTACACGGACAGAGTGTTAAGAGAGATTAAAGTAAAACTAGGGAAAGGTGTTGCAGAAGTAGAGTGTGGCTGTGAGATATGGTGGCTAGTGACAGCCCAATTTGTAGATGATACTGTGCTGTTTGCTGAGAATGAAGGGGATTTGCAGAAGATTGTAAGTATGTTTTATGGTGTGTGTACACATAGACAATTGAAGGTGAATATTAGTTAAAGTAATGGTGCTTGAAAGAAAACAGAGTGAAAGTGTAGATGTTGCCAAATCCTATGGATGAAAGAGAAAGTGTATCAAACTATGTTATAGATTTGGGGGGACAAAGACTAGAAAAGGTGAGAGAATTTTAAGTATTTATGAGCTCTCTTGGATAACGAAGGGTAGAGGTGTAAGTATGGAAGTGAAGAAAGGATTAAGGGACAGCATAGTATTCCAAACTGTGACCAATGCAGCCAAAACATAGACATGGAGTGAGTCACAGAGGTCAAGAATCCAAGCTGTTGGAATGAGCTTATTTGAGAGGAGCAAGTGGTATGACTAGATGGAGTGAAGAAAGAAATGAGGGGGTTTATGAGAGACCCTTGTGGTGTAGCAGTTAGCATTCTTGATCAAGACGCATTCATGGGCCACCTCGGGTTGAGCACATAGGTTTGAATCCTGGTTGCGGCAGTCAATCCACAGTCAACCCAGCTGTTCATCCATATATATAGATATTGATAAAGTTGTGCGGAGGAGGTTGGATTTGTTGGAAATGAGATGTTTGAGGGCAGTATGTGGTGTGAGGTGGTTTCATCGAGTAAGTAAAGAAAGGGTAAGAGAGATGTGTGGTAATAAAAAGAGTATGGTTGAGAGAGCAGAACACGGTGTTTTGAAATGGTTTGGTCACATGAAGAGAATAAGTGAGGAAAGATTGACAAAGAGGATACATGTGTCAGAGGTGGAAGGAACAAGTTGAAGTGGAAGACCAAATTGGAGGTGGAAGGACGTAGTGAAAAAGATTTTAAGCAATCGGGGCCTGAACATGAAGGAGGTTGAAAGGTGTGCAAGGAATAGAGCGAATTGGAACGATGTGGTTCACCGGGGTCAACGTGCTGTCAGTGAATTGAACCAGGGCATGTGAAGGGTCTGGGGTAAACCATGGAAAGTTTTGTGGGGCCTGGATGTGGAAAGGGAGCTGTGGTTTTGGTGCACTGTACATGACAGCTAGCGGCTGAGTGTGAACGAATGTTCACTTTCCTCTCTTCCTACATGTACACATGCCTTACATCCTCGATAAAAACTTTTCACTGCTTCTAACAACATGCCTCCCACACCATATATTCTTAATACCTTCCACAGAGCATCTCTATCAACTCTATCATATGCCTTCTCCAGATCCATAAAAGCTACATACAAATCCATTTGCTTTTCCAAGTATTTCTCACATACATTCTTCAAAGCAAACACCTGATCCACACATCCTCTACCACTTCTGAAACCACACTGCTCTTCCCCAATCTGATGCTCTGTGCATGCCTTCACCCTTTCAATCAATTCCCTCCCATTTAATTTACCAGGAATACTCAACAAACTTATACCTCTGTAATTTGAGCACTCTTATCCCCTTTGCCTTTGTACAATGGCACTATGCAAGCATTCCACCAATCCTCAGGCACCTCACCATGAATCATACATACATTAAATAACCTTACCAATCAGTCAACAATACAGTCACCCCCTTTTTTTAATAAATTCCACTGCAATACCATCCAAACCTGCTGCCTTGCCGGCTTTCATCTTCCGCAAAGCTTTTACTACCACTTCACTGTTTACCAAATCATTTTCCCTAACTCTCTCACTTTGCACACCACCTCGACCAAAACACCCTATATCTGCCACTCTATCATCAAACACATTCAACAAACCTTCAAAATACTCACTCCATCTCCTTCTCGCATCACCACTACTTGTTATCACCTCCCCATTAGCCCCTTCACTGAAGTTCCCATATGCTCCCTTGTCTTACGCACTTTATTTACCTCCTTCCAAAACATCTTTTTTTTATCCTCCCTAAAATTCAATGATACTCTCTCACCCCAACTCTCATTTGCCCTCTTTTTCACCTCTTGCACCTTTCTCTTGACCTCCTGCCTCTTTCTTTTATACATCTCCCACTCATTTGCATTTTTTCCCTGCAAAAATTGTCCAAATGCCTCACTCTTCTCTTTCAATACTAATCTTACTTCTTCATCCCACCACTCGTTATCCTGTCTAATCAACCCACCTCCCACACTTCTCATGCCACAAGCATCTTTTGCACAAGCCACCACTGCTTCCCTAAATACCTCCCATTCCTCCCCCACTACCCTTACCTCCTTTGTTCTCACCTTTTTCCATTCTGTACTCAGTCTCTCCTGGTACTTCCTCACACAAGTCTCCTTCCCAAGCTCACTTACTCTCACCACTCTCTTCTCCCCAACATTCTCTCTTCTTTTTGAAAACCCCTATATATATGTGTTGAAATGTATAGGTATGTATATGTGTGTGTGTGGACGTATATGTTTAATACACATGACTGTGGGTTGGTTGGGCCTTTCTTTCGTCTGTTTCCATGCGCTACCTCGCAAACGCAGAAGACAGCGACAAAGCAAAATAATAATAATAATGATAAGTTTGAATGGAGAAAAACTGGAGGAAGTGAAGTTTTTAGATATCTGGGAGTGGATTTGGCAGCAGATGGAACCATGGAAGCGGAAATGGGTCACTGGGTGTGTGAGGGGGCGAAAGTTTTGGGAGCGTTGAAAAATGTGTGGAAGGCAAGTAAGTAATGAAAGGGTAAGAAAGATGTGTGGTAATAAAAAGAGTGTGGTTGAGAGAGCAGAACACGGTGTTTTGAAATGGTTTGGTCACATGGAGAGAATAAGTGAGGAAAGATTGACAAAGAGATATATGTGTCAGAAGTGGAGGGAACGAGGAGAAGTGGGAGACCAAATTGGAGGTGGAAGGATGCAGTGAAAAAGATTTTGAGCGATCGGGGCCTGAACATGAAGGAGGATGAAAGGCGTGCAAGGAATAGAGTGAATTGGAACAATGTGGTTTACTGGGGTCAACATGCTGTCAATGAATTAAACCAGGGCATGTGAAGTGTCTGGGGTAAACCATGGAAAGTTCTATGGGGCCTGGATGTGGAAAGCGAGCTGTGGTTTTGGTGCATTACACATGACAGCTAGAGACTGAGTGTGAACGAATGTTGCCTTTGTTGTCTTTTCCTAGTGCTACCTCGCGTGCATGGAGGGGGAGGGGGGTTGTCATTTCATGTGTGGCGGGATGGTGACAGGAATGAATGAAAGCAGCAAGTATGAATTATGTACATGTGTATATATGTATATGTCTGTGTATGTATATATATGTATATGTTGACATGTATAGGTATGTATATGTGTGTGTGTGGACATGCATGTATATACACATGACTGTGGGTTGGTTGGGCCTTTCCTTCGTCTGTTTCCTTGCACTACCTCGCTAACGTGGGAGACAGTGACAAAGTATAATAATGATAATAATTTTTTTTTTTTTTTTTCATACTATTCGCCATTTCCCGCGATAGCGAGGTAGCGTTAAGAACAGAGGACTGGGCCTTTGAGGGAATATCCTCACCTGGCCCCCTTCTCTGTTCCTTCTTTTGGAAAATTGAAAAAAAATGAGAGGGGAGGATTTCCAGCCCCCCGCTCCCTTCCCTTTTAGTAGCCTTCTACGACACGCAGGGAATACGTGGGAAGTATTCTTTCTCCCCTATCCCCAGGGATAAATAATAATAATAATAATAATAAATATATATATATTGGGAGGTAAGTTTGAATGGAGAAAAACTGGAGGAAGTGAAGTGTTTTAGATATCTGGGAGTGGATTTGGCAGCAGATGGAACCATGGAAGTGAGAGTCACTGGGTGTGGGAGGGGGCAAAAGTTCTGGGAGCGTTGAAAAATGTGTGGAAGGCGAGTAAGTAATGAAAGGGTAAGAGAGATATGTGGTAATAAAAAGAGTGTGGTTGAGAGAGCAGAACACGGTGTTTTGAAGTGGTTTGGTCACATGGAGAGAATAAGTAAGGAAAAATTGACAAAGAGGATATATTTGTCAGAGGTGGAGGGAACGAGGAGAAGTGGGAGACCAAATTGGAGGTGGAAGGATGTAGTGAAAAAGATTTTGAGCGATCGGGGCCTGAACATGAACGAGGGTGAAAAGTGTGCAAGGAATAGAGTGAATTGGAATGACGTGGTTTACTGGGGTCAACGTGCTATCAATAAATTGAACCAGGGCATGTGAAGCGTCTGGGGTAAACCATGGAAAGTTTTTGGGGCCTGGATGTGGAAAGGGAGCTGTGGTTTTGGTGTATTATACATGACAGCTAGAGACTGAGTGTGAATGAATGTGGCCTTTGTTGTCATTTCTTAGCATTACCTCGCATGCGCACAGGGGGAGGGGGGTGCCATTTCATGTGTGATGGGGTGGAAAGGATTTTTTTTCTTTTCGTATGATCAAGTATATCCCTATGAGTCCATGGGGAAATTGAAACATGATAAGTTCCCAAATGCACTTTCGTGTAATAATCACATCATAAGGAAAGACACAAGAGAGAAATATAACAGTCAGTTGATATACAATGAAGAGATGTAGCTAGGATGCCATTTGATAAACGTGATTTTCCAAGACAGACAAAGAGCGTATCATAAACGTGATTTTCCAAGACAGACAAAGAGCGTATCATAAACGTATTATTTGGACAAGAAGGTGAATTGTTTACAAATTTTATCAACAATAAAGTTATCCAATTTGTATAGACCTTCACTAATTAGATTAAGGTTATATTTCTTTGTGTATTTCATAATAGATTCAGTGATATTTCTCATGGTACTGGAGTTAGAGTTAATAATGAGATGGCATTACTCCAGTCAGTTCAATGATCATAGTTTTTAACGAGATTAAACAAGGCCTTTGATTCTTGTCCTGTTCTTATGCTATATTTATGTTGCTTAAGTCTACTAGAAAAATCCTTACCAGTCTGCCCAACACAACATTACACTTTTGTGTAATAATTACATCATCAAGGGAGATACAATCACTTGTTTACCAAATGGCATCCAAGCTATGTCTCTTCATTGTACATCAGGTGACTTATATTTCTTGTATCTCCCCTGATGATGTGATTATTACACGAAAGGCACTTGGGAACTTACTGTGTTTTATTTTCCCAGTGGACTCATAGGAATATATTATATATATTCAATGGATTGAACCAGGGCATGTGAAGCATCTGGGGTAAACCATGGAAAGCTTTGTAGGGCCTGGATGTGGAAAGGGAGCTGTGGTTTCGGTGCATTATACATGATAGCTAGAGAATGAGTGTGAACGAATGTGGCCTTTGTAGTCTTTACCTAGTGCTACCTCACGCGCATGCGGGGCGAGGGGGTTGTCATTTCATGTGTGGCTGGGTGGCAATGGGAATGAATAAAGGCAGCAAGTATAAATTATGTACATGTATATGTATGTATATGTCTGTGTATGTATATATATGTATACCTTGAAATGTATAGTTATGTATATGTGCGAGTGTGGATGTGTATGTATATACATGTGTATCTGGGTGGGTTGGGCCATTCTTTCGTCTGTTTCCTTGCGCTTCCTCACTAATGTGGGATACAGCAACAAATTATAATAATAATAATAATAATAATAATAATAATAATAATAATATATTAATATTTCTTTCTTTCTTTCAAACTATTCACCATTTCCCGCGTTAGCGAGGTAGCGTTAAGAACAGAGAACTGGGCCTTTGAGGGAATATCCTCACCTGGCCCCCTTCTCTGTTCCTTCTTTTGGAAAATTAAAAAAAATAATGAGAGGGGAGGATTTCCAGCCCTCTGCTCCCTCCCCTTTTAGTCGCCTTCTACAACACGCAGGGAATATGTGGGAAGTATTCTTTTTCCCCTATCCCCAGGGATATATATATATATATATTTTTCTTTCTTCTTTTAAACTATTCGTCATTTCCCGCGTTAGCGAGGTAGCGTTAAGAACAGAGGACTGGGCCTTTTTTGGAATATCCTCACCTGGCCCCCTCTGTTCCTTCTTTTGGAAAATGAAAAAAAAAAACGAGAGGGGAGGATTTCCAGCCCCCCCGCTCCCTTCCCTTTTAGTCGCCTTCTACGACACGCAGGGAATACGTGGGAAGTATTCTTGATCCCCTATACCCAGGGATAATATATATATATATATATATATATATATATATATATATATATATATATATATATATATATTGTCTTACGCTTCTAACAACTTGCCTCCCACACCATATATTCTTAATACCTTCCACAGAGCATCTCTATCAACTCTATCATATGCCTTCTCCAGATCCATAAATGCTACATACAAATCCATTTGCTTTTCTAAGTATTTCTCACATACATTCTTCAAATCAAACACCTGATCCACACATCCTCTACCACTTCTGAAACCACACTGCTCTTCCCCAATCTGATGCTCTGTACATGCCTTCACCCTCTCAATCAATACCCTCCCATATAATTTGCCAGGAATACTCAACAAACTTATACCTCTGTAATTTGAGCACTCACTCTTATCCCCTTTGCCTTTATACAATGGCACTATGCACGCATTCCGCCGATCCTCAGGCACCTCACCATGAGTCATACATACATTAAATAACCTTACCAACCAGTCAATAATACAGTCACCCCCTTTTTTAATAAATTCCACTGCAATACCATCCAAACCTGCTGCCTTGCCAGCTTTCATCTTCCGCAAAGCTTTTACTACCTCTTCTCTGTTTACCAAATCATTTTCCCTAACCCTCGCACTTTGCACACCACCTCGACCAAAACACCCTATATCTGTCACTCTATCATCAAACACATTCAACAAACCTTCAAAATACTCACTCCATCTCCTTCTCACATCACCACTACTTGTTATCACCTCCCCATTTGCGCCCTTCACTGAAGTTCCCATTTGCTCCCTTGTCTTACGCACTTTATTTACCTCCTTCCAGAACATCTTTTTATTCTCCCTAAAATTTAATGATACTCTCTCACCCCAACTCTCATTTGCCCTTTTTTTTCACCTCTTGCACCTTTCTCTTGACCTCCTGTCTCTTTCTTTTATACGTCTCCCACTCAATTGCATTTTTTCCCTGCAAAAATCGTCCAAATGCCTCTCTCTTCTCTTTCACTAATACTCTTACTTCTTCATCCCACCACTCACTACCCTTTCTAATCAACCCACCTCCCACTCTTCTCATGCCACAAGCATCTTTTGCGCAATCCATCACTGATTCCCTAAATACATCCCATTCCTCCCCCACTCCCCTTACTTCCATTGTTCTCACCTTTTTCCATTCTGTACTCAGTCTCTCCTGGTACTTCCTCACACAAGTCTCCTTCCCAAGCTCACTTACTCTCACCACCCTCTTCACCCCAACATTCACTCTTCTTTTCTGAAAACCCATACAAATCTTCACCTTAGCCTCCACAAGATAATGATCAGACATCCCTCCAGTTGCACCTCTCAGCACATTAACATCCAAAAGTCTCTCTTTCGCGCGCCTGTCAATTAACACGTAATGCAATAACGCTCTCTGGCCATCTCTCCTACTTACATAAGTATACTTATGTATATCTCGCTTTTTAAACCAGGTATTCCCAATCATCAGACCTTTTTCAGCACATAAATCTACAAGCTCTTCACCATTTCCATTTACAACACTGAACACCCCATGTATACCAATTATTCCCTCAACTGCCACATTACTCACCTTTGCATTCAAATCACCCAACACTATAACCCGGTCTTGTGCATCAAAACCACTAACACACTCATTCAGCTGCTCCCAAAACACTTGGGGTGGGTTGGGCCATTTCTTTCGTCTGTTTCCTTGCGCTACCTCGCAAACGCGGGAGACAGCGACAAAGCAAAAAAAAATATATATATATATATATATATATATATATATATATATATATATATATATATATATATTTTTTTTTTGCTTTGTCGCTGTCTCCCGCGTTTGCGAGGTAGCGCAAGGAAACAGACGAAAGAAATGGCCCAACCCACCCCCCACACACATGTATATACATACACGTCCACACACGCAAATATACATACCTACACAGCTCTCCATGGTTTACCCCAGACGCTTCACATGCCCTGATTCAATCCACTGACAACACGTCAACCCCGGTATACCACATCAATCTAATTCACTCTATTCCTTGCCCTCCTTTCACCCTCATGCATGTTCAGGCCCCAATCACACAAAATCTTTTTCACTCCATCTTTCCACCTCCAATTTGGTCTCCCACTTCTTCTTGTTCCCTCCACCTCCGACACATATATCCTCTTGGTCAATCTTTCCTCACTCATTCTCTCCATGTGCCCAAACCATTTCAAAACACCCTCTTCTGCTCACTCAACCACGCTCTTTTTATTTCCACACATCTCTCTTACCCTTACGTTACTTACTCGATCAAACCACCTCACACCACACATTGTCCTCAAACATCTCATTTCCAGCACATCCACCCTCCTGCGCACAACTCTATCCATAGCCCACGCCTCGCAACCATACAACATTGTTGGAACCACTATTCCTTCAAACATACCCATTTTTGCTTTCTGAGATAATGTTCTCGACTTCCACACATTCTTCAAGGCTCCCAGGATTTTCGCCCCCTCCCCCACCCTATGATCCACTTCCGCTTCCATGGTTCCATCCGCTGCCAGATCCACTCCCAGATATCTAAAACACTTCACTTCCTCCAGTTTTTCTCCATTCAAACTTACCTCCCAATTGACTTGACCCTCAACCCTACAGTACCTAATAACCTTGCTCTTATTCACATTTACTCTTAACTTTCTTCTTTCACACTCTTTACCAAACTCAGTCACCAGCTTCTGCAGTTTCTCACATGAATCAGCCACCAGCGCTGTATCATCAGCAAACAACGACTGACTCACTTCCCAAGCTCTCTCATCCACAACAGACTTCATACTTGCCCCTCTTTCCAAAACTCTTGCATTCACCTCCTTAACAACCCCATCCATAAACAAATTAAACAACCATGGAGACATCACACACCCCTGCCGCAAACCTACATTCACTGAGAACCAATCACTTTCCTCTCTTCCTACACGTACACATGCCTTACATCCTCGATAAAAACTTTTCACTGCTTCTAACAACTTGCCTCCTACACCATATATTCTTAATACCTTCCACAGATATATATATATATATATATATATATATATATATATATATATATATATATATATATATATATATATATATATATATATATATATTCTTTCTTTCAAACTATTCGCCATTTCCCGCATTAGCGAGGTAGCGTTAAGAACAGAGGACTGAGCCTTTGAGGGACTACCCTCACCTGGCCCAATTCTCTGTTCCTTCTTTTGGAAAATTAAAGAAAAAAACGAGAGGGGAGGATTTCCAGCCCCCCGCTCCCTCCCCTTTTAGTCGCCTTCTACAACACGCAGGGAATACGTGGGAAGTATTCTTGCTCCCCTATCCCCAGGGATAAATATATGGAAATAAAAAGAGCGTGGTTGAGAGAGCAGAAGAGGGTGTTTTGAAATGGTTTGGGCACATGGAGAGAATGAGTGAGGAAAGATTGACCAAGAGAATATATGTGTCGGAGGTGGAGGGAACGAGGAGAAGAGGGAGATCAAATTGGAGGTGGAAAGATGGAGTGAAAAAGATTTTGTGTGATCGGGGCCTGAGCATGCAGGAGGGTGAAAGGAGGGCAAGGAATAGAGTGAATTGGAGCGATGTGCTATACCGGGGTTGACGTGCTGTCAGTGGATTGAATCAAGGCATGTGAAGCGTCTGGGGTAAACCATGGAAAGCTGTGTAGGTATGTATATTTGCGTGTGTGGACGTATGTATATACATGTGTATGGGGGTGGGTTTGGGCCATTTCTTTCGTCTGTTTCCTTGCGCTACCTCGCAAACGCGGGAGACAGCAACAAAGCATAAAAAAAAAATATATATATATATATATATATATATATATATATATATATATATATATATATATATATATATATATGGGAGGGTATTGATTGAGAGGGTGAAGGCATGTACAGAGCATCAGATTGGGAAGAGCAGTGTGGTTTCAGAAGTGGTAGAGGATGTGTGGATCAGGTGTTTGCTTTGAAGAATGTATGTGAGAAATACTTAGAAAAGCAAATGGATTTGTATGTAGCATTTATGGATCTGGAGAAGGCATATGATAGAGTTGATAGAGATGCTCTGTGGAAGGTATTAAGGTATATATGGTGTGGGAGGAAAGTTGTTAGAAGCAGTGAAAAGTTTTTATCGAGGATGTAAGGCATGTGTACGTGTAGGAAGAGAGGAAAGTGATTGGTTCTCAGTGAATGTAGGTTTGCGGCAGGGGTGTGTGATGTCTCCATGGTTGTTTAATTTGTTTATGGATGGGGTTGTTAGGGAGGTAAATGCAAGAGTTTTGGAAAGAGGGGCAAGTATGAAGTCTGTTGGGGATGAGAGAGCTTGGGAAGTGAGTCAGTTGTTGTTCGCTGATGATACAGCGCTGGTGGCTGATTCATGTGAGAAACTGCAGAAGCTGGTGACTGAGTTTGGAAAAGTGTGTGGAAGAAGAAAGTTAAGAGTAAATGTGAATAAGAGCAAGGTTATTAGGTACAGTAGGGGTGAGGGTCAAGTCAATTGGGAGGTGAGTTTGAATGGAGAAAAACTGGAGGAAGTGAAGTGTTTTAGATATCTGGGAGTGGATCTGGCAGCGGATGGAACCATGGAAGCGGAAGTGGATCATAGGGTGGGGGAGGGGGCGAAAATCCTGGGGGCCTTGTAGAATGTGTGGAAGTCGAGAACATTATCTCGGAAAGCAAAAATGGGTATGTTTGAAAGAATAGTGGTTCCAACAATGTTGTATGGTTGCGAGGCGTGGGCTATGGATAGAGTTGTGCGCAGGAGGATGGATGTGCTGGAAATGAGATGTTTGAGGACAATGTGTGGTGTGAGGTGGTTTGATCGAGTGAGTAACGTAAGGGTAAGAGAGATGTGTGGAAATCAAAAGAGCGTGGTTGAGAGAGCAGAAGAGGGTGTTTTGAAGTGGTTTGGGCACATGGAGAGGATGAGTGAGGAAAGATTGACCAAGAGGATATATGTGTCAGAGGTGGAGGGAACAAGGAGAAGAGGGAGACCAAATTGGAGGTGGAAAGATGGAGTGAAAAAGATTTTGTGTGATCGGGGCCTGAACATGCAGGAGGGTGAAAGGAGGGCAAGGAATAGAATGAATTGGAGCGATGTGGTATACCGGGGTTGACGTGCTGTCAGTGGATTGAAGCAGGGCATGTGAAGCGTCTGGGGTAAACCATGGAAAGCTGTGTAGGTATGTATATTTGCGTGTGTTTACGTATGTATATACATGTGTATGGGGGGGGGGGGTTGGGCCATTTCTTTCGTCTGTTTCCTTGCGCTACCTCGCAAACGCGGGAGACAGCGACAAAGTATAATAAAAATATAATGATATATATATATATATATATATATATATATATATATATATATATATATATATATATATATATATCATAGGGTGGGGGAGGGGGCGAAAGTCATGGGAGCCTTGAAGTATGTTTGGAAGTCGAGAACATTATCTCGGAAAGCAAAAATGGGTATGTTTGAAGGAATAGTGGTTCCAACAATGTTGTATGGTTGCGAGGCATGGGCTATGGATAGAGTTGTGCGCAGGAGGGTGGATGTGCTGGAAATGAGATGTTTGAGGACAATATGTGGTGTGACGTGGTTTGATCGAGTAAGTAATGTAAGGGTAAGAGAGATGTGTGGAAATAAGAAGAGCATGGTTAAGAGAGCAAAAGAGGGTGTTTTGAAATGGTTTGGGTACATGGAGAGAATGAGTGAGGAAAGATTGACCAAGAGGATATATGTGTCAGAGGTGGAGGGAACGAGAAGTGGGAGACCAAATTGGAGGTGGAAAGATGGAGTGAAAAAGATTTTGAGTGATCGGGGCCTGAACATGCAGGAGGGTGAAAGGCGGGCAAGGAATAGAGTGAATTGGATCGATGTGGTATACTGGGGTCGACGTGCTGTCAGTGGATTGAATCAGGGCATGTGAAGCGTCTGGGGTAAACCATGGAAAGTTCTGTGGGGCGCGAATGTGGAAAGGGAGCTGTGGTTTCGGGCATTATTACATGATAGCTAGAGACTGAGTGTGAACGAATGGGGCCTTTGTTGTCTTTTCCTAGCGCTACCTCGCACACATGAGGGGGGAGGGGGATGTTATTCCATGTGTGGTGAGGTGGCGATGGGAATAAATAAGGGCAGACTATGAATTATGTACATGTGTATATATGTATATGTCTGTGTGTGTGTATATATATGTGTACATTGAGATGTATAGGTATGTATATTTGCATGTGTGGACATGTATGTATATACATGTGTATGGGGATGGGTTGGTCCATTTCTTTCATCCGTTTCATTGCACTACCTCACAAACGCGGGAGACAGCGACAAAGCAAAATATAATAATAATAATAATATATATATATATATGATGTTAATGGGATGGCCTTGATTAGGGCCTCAGCTGCCCAAGCCATCTCAGCTAGAAAAAAAAGGCAGAGAATGCAAAGAGAATGAATTTTGGAGTGGTAAAGTTGGTGAATGTTATACTTTGAGGTGGTTTGCGCATGTGGAAAGAATGCAAGTTGGGGAGTTTTCAAGGAGAGTGTACAATTAAAGGGGCTGGCGTGAAAGTGAGACCACGTGTGACATGAGGAAATGGAGTGGAAGGAAAGAAATGGTGGAAGAATGTGTGGAATGGTATATGTGAGAAGCATGAAAGGACAGGGATAAGTGGAGACTCTTTAGCCATGGCCACCCCCTTAAATGGCAGTTCCTGGAGGAAATAGACATTAAAGATATAGATAGCAGGAAACACAATACTTTTTTGATCCTATCTGTGGTCGTATACTCCCAAATTATAGGTGTGCTGAGCAAGGAAGTGGCTCCCTAGCACTCTGCTAAAACATGTCATTTTGAGTGTGGTATATGTAACACTAATGCTATAAACAAAGAGCTCTCAGTGTTTTGTGCTACCTCTGCATTTTCCATTATGGTGAAATTTCTTTGTCAGAAATGGCACACTCAAAATTTCTGTTTTATTCATTGTGTGTTCTATTAGGCACCCTTCAAAGTTCACCCAAAAAATGCAAGTTCTCGTACATTTTCATCCATATCAAAAACATCAGTAATTCTGGCATTTACTTCTGTCAGAACTATAACTGTTGGGGTGAATGTCTACCTTTCAGCCATAAAAAGGCCCCTTGTTTTGCCATGGCCACACTTTGGTGCACCAGACTCATGCTGCACCCTCCCATGCATGAATGTTAGCAACCTTTACTTCACTTCCTTAACTTAGACTCTCACTGTGGGCTTCCTCTTTATATTTCTCATCACTTTGTTCTAGATCTGATTCACCAGATTGTGGTTCTCCCTCATCACTGCTCACAGGGAATATTATTCTAGTTATATCCCAGGAAGTCAAAATTTCTTTAACATTAGCAGAAAATGGACATACTTTAAGATATTGAAGGTTGTGCATCAGTCATTATCACCACATAAGGCATTAATGGCTCACTACCTTCGCACTACCCACATGTGGTGCACAACCGAAGCAACATCTAATCGCCACAAATACATCAAAGTATTGGTGGACTTTTCAGTTGATGTCACACTTGGTAGTGCTTATAATGTGTCTCCTGTTAAGCTGCACCATTGTTGAAGCAACTAAAATTGAGGATGGGGTGAGTATATCTATTCAAATGACTAAATACTTTCTGTTTCCCTTATCACTAGTTAATTTTGTACTATTTCAAGTGGTGTAGCTCGATACATTTTCAGGATTTCTCCCCATGCTTATTTTACTGTACAGAATTGTGATGTGTTAAAATGCTCCTTGCTGGTTCATGAACTTCCTGCTTGTAGGTTTGATCCAGGTCACATAAGATGAATGTAGCCTTTCCAGTCTTTTAGAGGAAAAACACTAGTAGGCTTCCATGATGGTGTTATCACTATTCTTCATTTCTTTTTCATTTTCATCCACATTTAGCCCTTCAGTGATAGGATGCCAAACAATCTACTGTCCAGAATGGTATACTATAGAATTAGTAACCAGCATGTTTGTTATCTTATTTGATTCCACATATGCAGCTAAAGTATGGGAGCAAAGTCCCAAAGCAATGGATGGCTTTGGTTGGGATGCAAGGTTCTGGTCAGCTATATCAATTAAGGGCAAGAATGTTTTAAGTTTGTATGGGAAAATTTGCAAGCTTTAATAGATGCACCTGTTCCTAGATATCTGTGATATCAGTTTCGGGTTGAGGTCCCCATGTGGTTATATAAACAAGTATGTTGACCATTGTGCCTTGATGCAATAAAAAGAAAAATAGCACAAGATAACCTGAAACTTTTTGGAGAAAATCCAACACCAGTAATTTGAAAGATCTTTCCATATGTAGTAATCCTTTTGTGTTATGGTTAGATGTAGCTGTATGAGTTGGTGGTTTTAAAAATCTGATTCCATATGAAATCATTTGAATAAAAAGTGAATGAAAAATATTTCTTAGCTCATAAAACCTGCCATGATGTAACCGAATGGTAATTTATTCATAGAGAGTCAAGTCTGTGAAAGTGATAAATGAAAAAACATCTAATTTATGAGTTCATAAGATGTCATTAGAATGGTAGAAAGTCTCTTGGGAAGCTCTTACATGTGTGTGTGTGGTGAAGCAGGGTATGTGGGAGGAGAGCACATGAGAAAAGGGAGTAAGGTTAGGATGAGGAAATTAAGTTGCTAATGAAGGAGAAAGAGGTGTTTGGACAGCACCTGCAGGGAAGGAGAGTGAATGATTGGCAGGTTCATGAGGATGTTTCAGGGGCTGAAAAGGAGGGCAACTGATAGGGGATGAGAGTATACTGATGAATGTCAGGGAGAATGAGAAAATGTTTTGGAAGGAGGTGAGAGAAAAGTATGTATAAGTGGTAACAGCTAAAGAAGAAAAAAAAAAGTGAATATTCAACCCCTTAACACATCTAGACTGATATTTACATTAGGTGAGCAACTCTTCCAGATGGGTATTTACACATTGTTTCACATTTCAGCCTCAATTTAAGGCTGTGCAGCAAGCATGGGAGGTGGCTGAGATGTCATCCTACAACAATTTCTCCTCAGTCAGTCATCCTCCATGTATCAAATTTGCACATTTTTGTTTTTAGAAAGTAATCAGAGTTTGGCCAAGTTTACAGCTCCAGGCAGGTGATGATCCTGAATTACTTGACAATGATAATTTGTCTTTATATTGCATGGAGAGTCACTTTATGGTCATCAACTCTTTCATTTTTGAAAGTTGACCAAGATGAGGCAAAAGGTCTCCTTGCAACTGTGGAGGCAGTGTTGCCAGTGATTGCCTGATCTTGACAACTGTGTGTTTGGCTGATGCAGCTGGTAATTCAACAAACTTTATAATTTTGCTGCTGTGAAAAATGTATTAATGAATCACACTGATTATAACAAGAAAAGATTTATTGCATATAAGAAAACATAATGATAAAAGGAACCAGTATTTTGGTGTAAGTAAAATAAACTATGAAATATGTGAACTGGCATTTCACTTGACACTTAGGCCTTACACACACTTTAGTGCATTGTGCTAAGAACATATACAAAATTTTGACATAAGCAAAGTGAAAATAGTGGGCAAAATTTACCTCTGAAGAGATTTTATCATATATAAATATATTTGGAACTGTGAGGTTCAATATGTCTTTTAAACTACTTAAAAGGCATGAATTAGGAGGGTAGGAAAGGAAAATTTAGTTAAGGGCTGTGTGGTGAAGGATTGTTGAATGTGTTAGATGATACGGTGACCGATGTGGCATGTTCAGAATGATGTGGCTTGCAGACTAAGAGAGTCCTGGCAGATGATTTGATGGACAGGGAGGGACATAGGGAAAGAGAGATGGGGCATTGGTCCTTAGGATAAGGGATAACATCAATAACCAGGAAATATTGATAGATGTCACTGTCACACAGTAAATTATAGGTAAAAGCATGTTGGTCTATAATCCTCCAAGGAACTAAAGCACCCAGAGCAAATGTTCATTGTTAATGGTGAAGTAAAAGTTAGGATAATGAAGGATTGGCATGAAATAATAGGGGACTTCAGGTACAGGGAAATAGATGGGGAACTTGGATGCTTGTTGGGAAAGGGAGATAAAGATAAAGGTCCTTAATATTGTACCACTCATAATTCTGCTGGAGAGCATTATCTTATCAAAATGCTTCTTAGAATCGTTTTTATTTTTAATTATTCTCAAATATTTGACATTATCTTCACATTTTTTCATAGAGGGCCTATGTATGCAGATGCTGAAATGCTCTATTGTCTTTTTGATTACTTAATTGTTTAAATTTCTTTGTTAAATTCCTTTAGAATCTATAATGCCCATTTGTATATGGTGTTCAATTTCTTCACATTTTTTCTTGGTCATCCATGTTTCCCACTGCTTTACTCACTCTTTACAATACTATCATTTACACCTTTATGTCAGATACCATTATTACAATGAGTATTAAAGCAGATACTGTTCCTTGCTGGACATCTGAAAGCACATCTTCAGACATGTTTTAATTTGCACTTACTTTGAATTTTCTGTTGCATAGAAATCTTTGATACCTTTTCCTATTTTCCCCTTAACATTATGTTTTGCAATTGTCTTGAGTAGTACTCCATAATTTACTTTGTCAGATGCTTTTGCAAAATCTAAAAAGACTGTCCATTCTTTTTATTCTCATCAGAGTTTCATATACGTCATCATAGTGAGCCAGTTGTGTTTGTGTGCTCCTATCAGGCACGAAACCATGCTGGCCTTCATTTTTGAGGATATTGTTAATAAGATGTTCCAGTATGCATTCGTTAATTAAACTCTCAAATACTTTAATATGGCTAAATATATCTCTGATACCCATTCCCTCTAGGAACTCCTGTTAAGGGGATGGCCATGGCAAAAGAGTCTCCACTTGTCCCTTTCCTTACATGCCTCCCTCTTATACACCATTCCATGCTTTCTTCCCTCATTTTTTTCTCTCTAGTACTCTTCTACTCTATTTCCCTATGTCGCAAGTGGTTGTCCTCTTACACCAACCCCTTTAATTGTACTATCATACACTCCTTGTAAACTTCCCGTCTTGCATTCTTTCCATATGCCCATCTCAAATGGTTATGTTTCACTCACTTTACCTCTTTGCATTCCCTGCCATACCAAATCTTTCATATACCCGCTCATTACTTTCTTCATTCCATCTAGTCCTACCACATGCTCCTCCCATTTAGTTCATTTCCATAGCCTGGATATGTATAAGTGTAGGCAAGTGAAGGTAATTACAAGTAAAGTAATGTTGTTTGAATGGAAACAGTGAAAGTACAGATTTTGCAAACCCTATCGAGTGAGAGAAGAAAGTGTACTAAACTCTGATATAGATATGGGGAAAGAAAGACTGGAATGGGTGATAGAATTTTAAGTATTTGGGTGCTATCTTAGGTAAGTTTGGTGATATGGAAGGAGTAGAACAGGATAGAAGAGTCACTGGATCCTTTAATAGCATAACTGGATCCTTTAATAGCATAATGAAGGATAGAGGTGTAAGTATGGGAATGAAGAAATTTGTAAGGGACATCATAGTCCTCTTAACCTTGACCTATGCTGCTGAAACATGGAGACGGAATGAGCCACAGAGATCAAGAATTCGGGCTGTTCAAATGAGCTGCTAATTAGGCTGAGGGATTCAGAGGGAAGAGTTATTATGGAAAGGACATGAGGAACTGAATAACATCAAATATATTTTCACAACGGAAGACACAATAGCCCCAAAGCCAGTGTGATATAATGTGTACGAGGCCTTGGAATGAATGCATTAGAATTTCTAGTAAAGACAGAGTATAGACCTAAAGGGTATTAATTCGCATAAGGTTTAACGTTCATACATGCTGAAGATGTATATGTAGATACATTTGGCACACCATTTGAAATGTTCAAGGTCTAAAGGTGTGGAAGAAGGCTAAGTCTTACCCATGTACTAGATAGGAGATGAAGAGGACGTGCCGAACTACAGATTGGTTTTTCTGACAAGGCTCTTCTGTCAAGTACTGGAATAAATAATCAAAGCAAATGAGTGACATCCTGCTGAAGAGAATCTTCCTAAGTGAGAAAAAAATGTGGCTTCAGAAAAAGAAGGTTGTGTATTAAACTTAGATTTTTACAAGAGGGTGAGGTCTGTTAAAGACAAAAAAGAAAAAATATGGCTTAGTAAATACCTTTGTATCTTGACTGCCGAAAACATCTGACATTGTACACACAGGATGGAGGTACAGAAGTTGGATCTGGCAGGAATAAGGGGAAGATTTCTTCAATGGGTATAAGATTATCTTGGGAAGGTAAAAAAGAGTGCATATCAGAGATGGCAGCAGCTTCTAAAATGTTGGGGGGGCTCACTGGAGCAAAAGCCAGTGCTCTGAAGGTGAAAGTGCATCCTACTGCAATTCTATACAAGTAAGTTTAAAAAAATTGGGGGGCTAAGCCCCCCCTGCCTTTAAAAAGTACAGTCATCAGTGGCATGCCACAAGTTTCTTTTATGGGGCCACTGATCTTCATGATTTATGTAGATGACTTGCCATAGGGATGGACTTTCCAACAGAAAATCTGTTTTGTTTGATGCTAAGGTCTTGAAGAAGGTTAAAAAGTGAGGAGGATTGCATTAACTTAAAAGGGGACTACACAAATTCCTGAACTGGTCTGACACATGAAATTCAATCAGTAAATGTAAAGGAAGGAAGACTTATATGTGAATATCATGTAGCAGAAAATAAAGCTGCAGGTGAAAAAAGATGTAAACATGAATATCATCTCTCAGGAAATAAGCTGCATGAATCTGTGCAAGACACTCTGGAGTTGACACCATTCCTAACCAGTCTCCAGAATTTTGCCTTGGAGTGTAGTAAAGGAAACAGAGTTTACACTAGCAAATGTTAGAATTGCAATGAAGTACAAGGATATGAAAATGTTCTGCATGATATTCATGTTCTACACAAAGCCAGAATTACAATATGCTTCTCAGGATTGGTCTTTGCATTTAAGTACAAAGAACAAATAGAAGATCCAGAGGAGAATATTATTAAATACAGTCAGAAATAAAAGGGCTGAGTTATAGGGAAAGGCTAAAGACTTTAAAGTTACACACCATGGAAGAGAGAATGAGGGATGACCTGATTACAGCCTTTTAAGTTTTTGACCTTGCCTGATGATGAAGTGAATAATTTTTCAAAAGTTGCAAGAATAAAACAACTAAAAGCCATAGCATGAAATTAACTATGGAACTTTTCAACAAAGTTGTTTTTCAGTATAAGTAGTGGTAGATGAAAAGAATAAACTGAATGATGAAAATATGAATGTAGACAGCTTATAGGAATGTAAAATGATGTATGATAAAGTACAAGAGAAATGAGCCCATGAGTGTAAAATTCTCTATAGTACAAATAAGTATTTAAACAAAAACATATATAATCAAAATTGAGAGACACCACTACTTGAGACGTGCATAAAAAAAGTGAAACTTCCAGTACAGTCTACCACTGAAATATTTTTGCTACCCACTTTTATACAACAGCCCCTTCCAACCTAAACCAGTACATAACTTATCACCAACCCCCATGCTGAAATGAAATGTTTACCCCAGCTTCACACAATAGCAACCCATATTCATATTAAACCCCCTTCCCCAGCAAACATCACATGAACAATGTATTCATACTAATAAATGTGCCAAAATAACTGCCCACCCTCCCAAACCGTGAATTAAATTCCTCCACCAGATATACACCCATCTGACTCTACACTCCCCAGACAGGAGTCATATTACCTCATCTACTTTCTGGAGACAGCTCTTGTGCCCAAGGTGCAGCTTCCATATTGAAGACACTGAACAATCCTCAACATTTTCCTGTACAAACTATGCAAAGACACAGTACATCTCACTTATGGACCAGCAGGAAGTCCATGTTGGCTGTTCTAATGAAGGAAAGTAAGGTGGGGTAAACTCAAAGCAGTAAATCAGGAAGACAGTTTCCAGATGTATGCTATAGTAATGTATCTACCAGATTTCCTTGCCGTATAAGTTATATGAAAAATATATAGGAACAGAAGCAGATATGACATAACTATGTTAAGCTATTTTCACTTCACACATCTGTGTTCTTTTGAACAACACAGTAAGTTGTCAAATTAAATGTTTATCCATTGTGCCTTTTCAAGCACTTTAATGACCATGCAGAATCTTCGGGCAGGTTGCTGAACATTTCCTTACATTTGTTGTCATTTCACCTGATGAGACTTGCTGTTGTTATACCTTAGATCTGTAGATCATATGCCATTTTAACTGTTTACACTTCTCTGATTATTCTCTTATTCCATACTCATAAAATACTTTACATTATCATAAAATTGCACTATTCATCTATATCTTTAATGCCTATTGTCTTTGGGAACTCCTGCTTGGCCACATCAAGATTCTCCATAACCAGTAAAATCTAGTGCTGCTTCTTAGCTTTTAGTGCTCCCCCTTAACAGGCCACTGGCAACTTATAACAGTTTTTTCAGAAGCTAAGCTCCTTCCTAATGTTCTTACTGACTACTTATGCCTAATGTGTCTATATGATGTTCCTGCCAGAAGTTTCAACCTACTACTTCTACCTAATGTTCCTATCTACTACTTTCATTTATTGCTTCAGTCATTATGCCAAAAGGTAGGATTAGCATGTAACACTCACCATAGGCAAATCTAGAGTCAAGGAGGATGGGTTGTGTGATTTAAGTGTTGTCAAGTGTTATGTGTAACGAGAGATTGTATGTTTGTGGACAGAATGCCTGCAGTCCATGTGTGGGTGAGGCAGAAAGAAAAGACAGCTACTTGGGTAAGAGGAGAGCAACTTGACAACAACACAAGTGCTGGCTCATTAAACACAGCAGTAACTAACCCTCCTGATACTTGGGCAGGTAATCCTAGTAATGTACCTCCCTGGGCAGTGGCTGCCTACCAGTTACTAGCTACCATGAAACTGCAACATTCCTTGTTAGTTTTGGGATCTACGGTTTTGACCTACATATGTGAACCACTTACATTCAAATTTCAAGTTTCCTTTAGATATCAGAAGAAATTTTTTTTTCTGTTTGTCTTCAAAGAAGTAATCCAACAACAGCTTTTTTACTTGAACCGCCTCATCACTTTTTAAAACCTATTTAATTTTTCATTGTATCATGCACTTTGGTTTGGCATTATAATGCAGTATATTACAACCATGCACTTTCATCCCAGGAAATGCTGGGTTATCAGAGTGAGCTGGGCATTATTTGATGTACTTGCACTTGGCCAATCACTCTTATTACTTCAGAGATCTTGGAATTAACTGACCCAACATGCCTGAGAAACTTTCACAATATGGAAAATGAGAACAAAGCATGAAAGATGCTTGTTTTTAGTGCATACTGGGTGTCCCCTTCTTACGAATGTCTGACCTATGAACACCCTTACTTGAGAACAAGCTTTAAAAAACCATTTAATACCAAGTCCAACATATATTACTTCTACTTATGAACAATGGAACTACATAAATGTGCATTTTTTGATTAAATGTTGCTTGATATGATGTTTTATAAACCACATTTATTTCTGAATACTATATTCGATACATTATTATTGTCAGTTGAGGGAATTTAATCTAATTCTTTATATGAATGATCATTTCATTATATTATCTGACTTTTGAATAATTCACATTCAAAACGGTTCAGGAACGTAACCCGCTCATAAGTTGGGGACTTCCACATGGTAGATTCTGCATTGCTGAAGTATACTTTCTGCCTACCTGCTCCATCAGTAGGGACAGCTAGACCCATCACATTCTCACAACCCCTCCCCCCACCCAACCAGTAACTCACCCCATTGAAGGGGGGCACCCTAAGTTTTCATGCAACCTTTAACCACCACCCACCCCACCCAAGGGGATATCCCAGGAGTTTTTAGGCACAACCCATCACCCCCTAACCACTCACTAACCCCACTAGGGGGTACCCCAAGGAGTTGAGACACAACACAACCTTTACCCCCAAACACTCATTAACTCCTCCCAAGGAATTTTTGTGCACTCCCATCACTTGAAGGGTGCTCTAGTTTTTTCACACACACACACAACCCCCCCCCCCCAATCCCACCCTCAGCAGAACACCTGAGGGGATGTCCCAGGAGTTTTCTTGACAAATAGATAGATAGATCCTAATGTATATATCTTTTTTTTTTTCTTTTAAACTATTCGCCATTTCCCGCATTAGCGAGGTAGCATTAAGAACAGAGGACTGGGCCTTTTTAGGAATATCCTCACCTGGCCCCCTCTGTTCCTTCTTTTGTAAAATAAAAAAAAAACGAGAGGGGAGGATTTCCAGCCCCCCGCTCCCTCCCCTTTTAGTTGCCTTCTACGACACGCAGGGAATACGTGGGAAGTATTCTTAATCCCCTATATATATATATATCTTCTTTCTTTCATACTATTCGCCATTTCCCGCATTAGCGAGGTAGCGTTAAGAACAGAGGACTGGGCCTTTGAGGGATTATCCTCACTTGGCCCCCTTCTCTGTTCCTTCTTTTGGAAAATTAAAAAAAAAATATATATATATATATATATATATATATATATATATATATATTCTTCTTTTCTTTTAAACTATTCGCCATTTCCCGCGTTAGCGAGGTAGCGTTAAGAACAGAGGACTGGGCCTTTTTTGGAATATCCTCACCTGGCCCCCTCTGTTCCTTCTTTTGGAAAATTTAAAAAAAAACGAGAGGGGAGGATTTCCAGCCCCCCGCTCCCTCCCCTTTTAGTCGCCTTCTACGACACGCAGGGAATAGGTGGGAAGTATTCTTAATCCCCTATCCCCAGGGATAATATATATATATATATATATATATATATATATATATTATATATATATATATATATATATATTGTATATATATATATATATATATATATATACATATATATATATATATATATACATATATATATATTTTATTATTATTCTATTTTACTTTGTCGCTGTCTCCCACATTAGCAAGGTAGCGCAAGGAAACAGAAGAAAGAATGGCCCAACCCACTCACACATGTATATACATACACGTCCACACATGCAAATATACATACCTATACATCTCAATATATACATATATACATACACACACAGACATATACATATATACACTTGTACATAGTTCATACTGTCTGCCTTTATTCATTCCCATCGCCACCCCGCCACATGTGAAATAACAACCCCCTCCCCCTGCATGTGCGCGAAGTAGCGTTAGGAAAAGACAACAAAGACCACATTCGTTCACACTCAGTCTCTAGCTGTCATGTAATAATGCACCGAAACAATAGCTCCCTTTCCACATCCATGCCCCACAGAACTTTCCATGGTTTAACCCAGACGCTTCACATGCCCTCGTTCAATCCATTGACAGCACGTTGACCCCGGTATACCACATCATTCCAATTCACTCTATTCCTTGCATGCCTTTCACCCTCCTGCATGTTCAGGCCCCTGAACACTCAAAATCTTTTTCACTCCATCTTTCCACCTCCAATTTGGTCTCCCACTTCTCCTCATTCCCTCCACCTCTGACACATATATCCTCTTGGTCAATCTTTCCTCACTCATTCTCTCCATGTGACCAAACCATTTCAAAACACCCTCTTCTGCTCTCTAGACCACACTCTTTTATTACCACACATCTCTGTTACCCTATTACTACTTACTCGACCAAACCACCTCACACCACATATTGTCCTCAAACATCTCATTTCCAGCACATCCACCCTCCTGCACACAACTCTATCTATAGCCCATGCCTCGCAACCATATAACATTGTTGGGACCACTATTCCTTCAAACATACCCATTTTTGCTTTCCATGATAATGTTCTCGACTTTCACACATTCTTCAACGCTCCCAGAACTTATGCCCCCTCCCCCACCTTATGATTCACTTCCGCTTCCATGGTTCCATCTGCTGCCAAATCCACTCCCAGATATCTAAAACACTTCACTTCCTCCAGTTTTTCTCCATTCAAACTTACCTCCCAATTGACTTGTCCCTCAACCCTACTGTACCTAATAACCTTGCTCTTCTTCACATTTACTCTCAGCTTTCTTCTTTCACACACTTTACCAAACTCAGTCACCAGCTTCTGCAGTTTCTCACCCGAATCAACCACCAGCCCTGTATCATCAGCGAACAACAACTGACTCACTTCCCAAGCTCTCTCATCCAGAACAGACTGCATACTTGCCCGTCTTTCCAAAAGTCTTGCATTCACCTCCCAAACAACCCCATCCATAAACAAATTAAACAACCATGGAGACATCACACACCCTTGCCGCAAACCTACATTCAATGAGAACCAATCACTTTCCTCTATTCCTAGACGTACACATGCCTTACATCCTTGTCAAAAACTTTTCACTGCTTCTAACAACTTGCCTCCCACACCATATATTCTTAATACCTTCCACAGAGCATCGCTATCAATTCTATCATATGCCTTCTCCAGATCTATAAATGCTATATACAAATCCATATATATATATATATATATATATATATATATATATTATTTATTTTGCTTTGTCGCTGTCTCCCACATTTGCGAGGTAGCGATATAGATAGATATATATATATATATATATATATATATATCCCTGGGGATAGGGGAGAAAGAATACTTCCCACGTATTCCCTGCGTGTCGTAGAAGGCGACTAAAAGGGGAGGGAGCGGGTGGCTGGAAATCCTCCCCTCTTGTTTTTTTTTTTAATTTTCCAAAAGAAGGAACAGAGAAGGGGGTCAGGTGAGGATATTCCCTTAGAGGCCCAGTCCTCTGTTCTTAACGCTACCATCGCTAACGCGGGAAATGGCAAATAGTATGAAAAAAAAAAAAAAAAAAAAAAAGAATATATATATATATATATATATATATATATATATATATATATATATATGTGGTGGTGGTGCAGCAAGGTAACGTGTATCTCTCTCATGTATATCATGCTCGTCTTTCCTTCCTGCTGTCACAGCAGGAGGGTAGCAACATCACCTAACCTAACCTCAGGTCTCGATGAGCCTACGTGGTCGCTCGGAACATCTGCTGAGGAACTCAGTATGTTGGCGTGGCTTCCATGAGGCAGATGACGTTAGCATTCGCCATGAAACTCGTACAAACAAGGAACAAAGCAGAACCAGGGAAATGGGAAGAAACTGAGAGGAAGAAGAAAGGAGGAATAGTGGAAGACAGAGAACGGAGAAGATATTCATATATGTTGGACAGTGTGAAGTGTGAGTCTATTGTGATTGCCAGATCAGAAGACTGGCGATACATTGTAAATGTGGTTGAACAAAGTAGACATCAATGGTAGAAAGGGCCTGTTAGGCGTAGCGGTTAACGCTGCCTAATGTGACGCATTTTGGGGCCCTCGAGTTTGAGCCCGCATAAGTTTGAATCCTGGTTGCGGCAGTCGGTCTGCAGTCAGCCCAGATGTTCATCCTCCCGTATGGGGCTTGTCTGTAAACTGGGTACCTTTCTTATGCTAGGGTATATATATATATATATATATATATATATATATATATATATATATATATATATATATATATATATATATATTCATTCACTGAGAACCAATCACTTTCCTCTCTTCCTACACATACACATGCCTTACATCCTCGATAAAAACTTTTCACTGCTTCTAACAACTTGCCTCCCACACCATATATTCTTAATACCTTCCACAGAGCATCTCTATCAACTCTATCATATGCCTTCTCCAGATCCATAAATGCTACATACAAATCCATTTGCTTTTCTAAGTATTTCTCACATACATTCTTCAAAGCAAACACCTGATCCACACATCCTTTACCACTTCTGAAACCACACTGATCTTCCCCAATCTGATGCTCTGTACATGCCTTCACCCTCTCAATCAATACCCTCCCATATAATTTACCAGGAATACTCAACAAACTTATACCTCTGTAATTTGAGCACTCACTCTTATCCCCTTTGCCTTTGTACAATGGCACTATGCACGCATTCCGCCAATCCTCAGGCACCTCACCATGAGGTGTGTGTGATGTCTCCATGGTTGTTTAATTTGTTTATGGATGGGGTTGTTAGGGAGGTGAATGCAAGAGTTTTGGAAAGAGGGGCAAGTATGAAGTCTGTTGGGGATGAGAGAGCTTGGGAAGTGAGTCAGTTGTTGTTCGCTGATGATACAGCGCTGGTGGCTGATTCATGTGAGAAACTGCAGAAGCTGGTGACTGAGTTTGGTAAAGTGTGTGAAAGAAGAAAGTTAAGAGTAAATGTGAATAAGAGCAAGGTTATTAGGTACAGTAGGGTTGAGGGTCAAGTCAATTGGGAGGTGAGTTTGAATGGAGAAAAACTGGAGGAAGTGAAGTGTTTTAGATATCTGGGAGTGGATCTGGCAGTGGATGGAACCCATGGAAGCGGAAGTGGATCATAGGGTGGGGGAGGGGGCGAAAATTCTGCGAGCCTTGAAAAATGTGTGGAAGTCGAGAACATTATCTCGGAAAGCAAAAATGGGTATGTTTGAAGGAATAGTGGTTCCAACAATGTTGTATGGTTGCAAGGCGTGGACTATGGATAGAGTTGTGTGCAGGAGGATGGATGTGCTGGAAATGAGATGTTTGAGGACAATGTGTGGTGTGAGGTGGTTTGATCGAGTAAGTAACGTAAGGGTAAGAGAGATGTGTGGAAATAAAAAGAGCGTGGTTGAGAGAGCAGAAGAGGGTGTTTTGAAATGGTTTGGTCACATGGAGAGAATGAGTGAGGAAAGATTGACCAAGAGGATATATGTGTCGGAGGTGGAGGGAACGAGGAGAAGTGGGAGACCAAATTGGAGGTGGAAAGATGGAGTGAAAAAGATTTTGTGTGATCGGGGCCTGAACATATATTCTCTTGGTCAATCTTTCCTCACTCATTCTCTCCATGTGCCCGAACCATTTCAAAACACCCTCTTCTGCTCTCTCAACCACGCTCTTTTTATTTCCACACATCTCTCTTACCCTTACGTTACTTACTCGATCAAACCACCTCACACCACATATTGTCCTCAAACATCTCATTTCCAGCACATCCATCCTCCTGCGCACAACTCTATCCATAGCCCACGTCTCGCAACCATACAACATTGTTGGAACCACTATTCCTTCAAACATACCCATTTTTGCTTTCCGAGATAATGTTCTCGACTTCCACACATTCTTCAAGGCTCCCAGAATTTTCGCCCCCTCCCCCACCCTATGATCCACTTCCGCTTCCATGGTTCCATCTGCTGCCAGATCCACTCCCAGATATCTAAAACACGTCACTTCCTCCAGTTTTTCTCCATTCAAACTCACCTCCCAATTGACTTGACCCTCAACCCTACTGTACCTAATAACCTTGCTCTTATTCACATTTACTCTTAACTTTCTTCTTTCACACACTTTACCAAACTCAGTCACCAGCTTCTGCAGTTTCTCACATGAATCATATATATATATATATATATATATATATATATATATATATATATATATATATATATATATATATATATATATTTTTTTTTTTTTTTTTTTACTTTGTCGCTGTCTCCCGCGTTTGCGAGGTAGTTCATGGAAACAGACGAAAGAAATGGCCCAACCCACCCCCATACACATGTATATACATACGTCCACACACGCAAAATATACATACCTACACAGCTTTCCATGGTTTACCCCAGACGCTTCACGTGCCCTGATTCAATCCACTGACAACACGTCAACCCCGGTATACCACATCGCTCCAATTCACTCTATTCCTTGCCCTCCTTTCACCCTCCTGCATGTTCAGGCCCCGATCACACAAAATCTTTTTCACTCCATCTTTCCACCTCCAATTTGGTCTCCCTCTTCTCCTCGTTCCCTCCACCTCCGACACATATATCCTCTTGGTCAATCTTTCCTCACTCATTCTCTCCATGTGCCCAAACCATTTCAAAACACCCTCTTCTGCTCTCTCAACCACGCTCTTTTTTATTTCCACACATCTCTCTTACCCTTACGTTACTTACTCGATCAAACCACCTCACACCACACATTGTCCTCAAACATCTCATTTCCAGCACATCCATCCTCCTGCGCACAACTCTATCCATAGCCCACGCCTCGCAACCATACAACATTGTTGGAACCACTATTCCTTCAAACATACCCATTTTTGCTTTCCGAGATAATGTTCTCAACTTCCACACATTCTTCAAGGCTCCCAGAATTTTCGCCCCCTCCCCCACCCTATGATCCACTTCCGCTTCCATGGTTCCATCCACTGCCAGATCCACTCCCAGATATCTAAAACACTTCACTTCCTCCAGTTTTTCTCCATTCAAACTCACCTCCCAATTGACTTGACCCTCAACCCTACTGCACCTAATAACCTTGCTCTTATTCACATTTACTCTTAACTTTCTTCTTTCACACACTTTACCAAACTCAGTCACCAGCTTCTGCAGTTTCTCACATGAATCAGCCACCAGCGCTGTATCATCAGCGAACAACAACTGACTCACTTCCCAAGCTCTCTCATCCCCAACAGACTTCATACTTGCCCCTCTTTCCAAAACTCTTGCATTCACCTCCCTAACAACCCCATCCATAAACAAATTAAACAACCATGGAGACATCACACATCCCTGCCACAAACCTACATTCACTGAGAACCAATCACTTTCCTCTCTTCCTACACGTACACATGCCTTACATCCTCGATAAAAACTTTTCACTGCTTCTAACAACTTGCCTCCCACACCATATATTCTTAATACCTTCCACAGAGCATCTCTATCAACTCTATCATATGCCTTCTCCAGATCCATAAATGCTACATACAAATCCATTTGCTTTTCTAAGTATTTCTCACATACATTTTTCAAAGCAAACACCTGATCCACACATCCTCTACCACTTCTGAAACCACACTGCTCTTCCCCAATCTGATGCTCTGTACATGCCTTCACCCTCTCAATCAATACCCTCCCATATAATTTGCCAGGAATACTCAACAAACTTATACCTCTGTAATTTGAGCACTCACTCTTATCCCCTTTGCCTTTGTACAACGGCACTATGCACGCATTCCGCCAATCCTCAGGCACCTCACCATGAGTCATACATACATTAAATAACCTTACCAACCAGTCAACAATATAGTCACCCCCTTTTTTAATAAATTCCACTGCAATACCATCCAAACCTGCTGCCTTGCCGGCTTTCATCTTCCGCATATATATATATATATATATATATATATATATATATATATATATATATATATATATATATATACATATATTTTTTTTTTTTTTTTTTTTTTTTTTTTTTATACTTTGTCGCTGTCTCCCGCGTCTGCGAGGTAGCGCAAGGAAACAGACGAAAGAAATGGCCCAACCCCCCCCCCATACACATGTACATACACACGTCCACACACGCAAATATACATACCTACACAGCTTTCCATGGTTTACCCCGGACGCTTCACATGCCTTGGTTCAATCCACTGACAGCACGTCAACCCCTGTATACCACATCACTCCAATTCGCTCTATTTCTTGCCCTCCTTTCACCCTCCTGCATGTTCAGGCCCCGATCACACAAAATCCTTTTCACTCCATCTTTCCACCTCCAATTTGGTCTCCCTCTTCTCCTCGTTCCCTCCACCTCCGACACATATATCCTCTTGGTCAATCTTTCCTCACTCATTCTCTCCATGTGCCCAAACCATTTCAAAACACCCTCTTCTGCTCTCTCAACCACGCTCTTTTTATTTCCACACATCTCTCTTACCCTTACGTTACTTACTCGATCAAACCACCTCACACCACACATTGTCCTCAAGCATCTCATCTCCAGCACATCCATCCTCCTGCTCACAACTCTATCCATAGCCCACGCCTCGCAACCATACAACATTGTTGGAACCACTATTCCTTCAAACATACCCATTTTTGCTTTCCGGGATAATGTTCTCGACTTCCACACATTTTTCAAGGCTCCCAAAATTTTCGCCCCCTCCCCCACCCTATGATCCACTTCCGCTTCCATGGTTCCATCCGCTGACAGATCCACTCCCAGATATCTAAAACACTTCACTTCCTCCAGTTTTTCTCCATTCAAACTCACCTCCCAATTGACTTGACCCTCAACCCTACTGTACCTAATAACCTTGCTCTTATTCACATTTACTCTTAACTTTCTTCTTCCACACACTTTACCAAACTCAGTCACCAGCTTCTGCAGTTTCTCACATGAATCCGCCACCAGCGCTGTATCATCAGCGAACAACAACTGACTCACTTCCCAAGCTCTCTCATCCCCAACAGACTTCATACTTGCCCCTCTTTCCAAAACTCTTGCATTTACCTCCCTAACAACCCCATCCATAAACAAATTAAACAACCATGGAGACATCACACACCCCTGCCGCAAACCTACATTCACTGAGAACCAATCACTTTCCTCTCTTCCTACATGCACACATGCCTTACATCCTCGATAAAAACTTTTCACTGCTTCTAACAACTTGCCTCCCACACCATATATTCTTAATACCTTCCACAGAGCATCTCTATCAACTCTATCATATGCCTTCTCCAGATCCATAAATGCTACATACAAATCCATTTGCTTTTCTAAGTATTTCTCACATACATTCTTCAAAGCAAACACCTGATCCACACATCCTCTACCACTTCTGAAACCACACTGCTCTTCCCCAATCTGATGCTCTGTACATGCCTTCACCCTCTCAATCAGTACCCTCCCATATAATTTACCAGGAATACTCAACAAACTTATACCTCTGTAATTTGAGCACTCACTCTTATCCCCTTTGCCTTTGTACAATGGTACTATGCACGCATTCCGCCAATCGTCAGGCACCTCACCATGAGTCATACATACATTAAATAACCTTACCAACCAGTCAACAATATATATATATATATATATATATTTTTTTTTTTTTTTTTTTTTTTTTTTTATACTTTGTCGCTGTCTCCCGCGTTTGCGAGGTAGCGCAAGGAAACAGACGAAAGAAATGGCCCAACCCCCCCCCCCCCATACACATGTACATACACACGTCCACACACGCAAATATTCATACCTACACAGCTTTCCATGGTTTACCCCAGACGCTTCACATGCCTTGATTCAATCCACTGACAGCACGTCAACCCCTGTATACCACATCGCTCCAATTCACTCTATTCCTTGCCCTCCTTTCACCCTCCTGCATGTTCAGGCCCCGATCACACAAAATCCTTTTCACTCCATCTTTCCACCTCCAATTTGGTCTCCCTCTTCTCCTCGTTCCCTCCACCTCCGACACATATATCCTCTTGGTCAATCTTTCCTCACTCATTCTCTCCATGTGCCCAAACCACTTCAAAACACCCTCTTCTGCTCTCTCAACCACGCTCTTTTTATTTCCACACATCTCTCTTACCCTTACGTTACTTACTCGATCAAACCACCTCACACCACACATTGTCCTCAAACATCTCATTTCCAGCACATCCATCCTCCTACGCACAACTCTATCCATAGCCCACGCCTCGCAACCATACAACATTGTTGGAACTACTATTCCTTCAAACATACCCATTTTTGCTTTCCGGGATAATGTTCTCGACTTCCACACATTTTTCAAGGCTCCCAAAATTTTCGCCCCCTCCCCCACCCTATGATCCACTTCCGCTTCCATGGTTCCATCCGCTGACAGATCCACTCCCAGATATCTAAAACACTTCACTTCCTCCAGCCTCTCACCATTCAAACTCACCTCCCAATTGACTTGACCCTCAACCCTACTGTACCTAATAACCTTGCTCTTATTGACATTTACTCTTAACTTTCTTCTTCCACACACTTTACCAAACTCCGTCACCAGCTTCTGCAGTTTCTCACATGAATCCGCCACCAGCGCTGTATCATCAGCGAACAACAACTGACTCACTTCCCAAGCTCTCTCATCCCCAACAGACTTCATACTTGCCCCTCTTTCCAAAACTCTTGCATTTACCTCCCTAACAACCCCATCCATAAACAAATTAAACAACCATGGAGACATCACACACCCCTGCCGCAAACCTACATTCACTGAGAACCAATCACTTTCCTCTCTTCCTACACGTACACATGCCTTACATCCTCGATAAAAACTTTTCACTGCTTCTAACAACTTTCCTCCCACACCATATATTCTTAATACCTTCCACAGAGCATCTCTATCAACTCTATCATATGCCTTCTCCAGATCCATAAATGCTACATACAAATCCATTTGCTTTTCTAAGTATTTCTCACATACATTCTTCAAAGCAAACACCTGATCCACACATCCTCTACCACTTCTGAAACCACACTGCTCTTCCCCAATCTGATGCTCTGTACATGCCTTCACCCTCTCAATCAATACCCTCCCATATAATTTACCAGGAATACTCAACAAACTTATACCTCTGTAATTTGAGCACTCACTCTTATCCCCTTTGCCTTTGTACAATGGCACTATGCAAGCATTCCGCCAATCCTCAGGCACCTCACCATGAGTCATACATACATTAAATAACCTTACCAACCAGTCAACAATACAGTCAATATATATATATATATATATATATATATATATATATATATATATATATATATAAGCAATATCCATTACAATAAGATAATGCTGGCTTACTGCACCAGAGTTGAGAATAATATAAATAAGGAAAGAGTACATCAGCAAGCAAATTTAAATGGTATATAAAGAGGGAAATACAAGAAACTGATATATCGAGAAACTGGAAATAGCAATACATATTCCAGGATTTGAAATTAAAATTTTTCCAATGTTTCCCTCTCCCATGCTTTCCTAGGAAACTTCCCTTTTTTAGGCTTCCCTTCCCATATTCTTCTCACTTGCTCTTTCTTATGATTTTACGAGGGAATAGTGAAATGAAAATAATGGTTTTGTTAAGAAGATGGACCTTAGGTTTTTTTACAAATGAAATTCAAAATACAGTAGTTACAATCAGAAACATGTCTGATGAAGATGTTCCACTGATACCACAAGGAACTGTTACCTCAATTTTTGAGCAAATAACCTATGGAATGACAATACATTGATGATACTGTTTAGAAAGGGGAAAAAATCAAGAATTAACATAATTAAAAATCAGTAATGTATTTCAAAATCATAATGACAAACTAGAACCATTGAAGTAAACTTTCACTACAACAGACAAGACTGTTAATAGGAATGATCAGTGTTTACATAAGAAATGAATGCTGTTTCAGAAGGCCATCAGCCAAACAAACATATGTAATGCTGTTTCAGAAGGCCATCAGCCAAACAAACATATGTCATTCTGTTTCAGAAGGCCATCAGCCAAACAAACATATGTGGAGTAGCCACATTTCAGAAGCAAAGTGAGAAGCATAGAACATGTGAACTATCATAGCAGTCTGAAAGAACTAGAACTTTACAGCCTAGAAAGAAGGTACAGATGATAATCTGGGCATAGCAAAAAAATGAAGGGCAGTATGATAGGCTTTTTGTTAAAGCTTCTTAGTAAGAAAGAAAAACAAAACATTAAGTCAGCAAAAATTCCATGAAGTACGTTCCAAAAAAATATCAAAATTATAAAAGTGCCTTGTTATAAAGATGGAAAGACTATTAAGTATTCTACCGTGAGAAATTAAGAAACATGAATGGAACTGATGGCAGAGAAAAACAGTTTTTTCCTTATGCAAGACATGCAGCAAGCTCTATGATAACCCAGCTTGTTAACAAGTCTCATCTTGTGTAATCTTTGTCCAACTCCCCTCGTCCCAGCTGGCCCACCTGCAGTTGGGATTACACCAAGAATGTACTAAAGGCAGAAAGTAACTACAGGTATAACTCTGTTTAGCACATGCCTTCTTGTTATACAGTATGACATATTAAGCATGTTTTCCCAGCGAAATTCATGTATTACATAAGGGGAGTGGGAGAGGAATGGAATGTATTTACGGAAGCAGTGATGGCTTGTGCAAAAGATGCTTGTGGCATGAGAAGTGTGGGAGGTGGGCAAATTAGAAAGGGTAGTGAGTGGTGGGATGAAGAAGTAAGATTATTAGTGAAAGAGAAGAGAGAGGCATTTGGATGATTTTTACAGGAAAATAATGCAACTGACCGGGATATGTATAAAAGAAAGAGGCAGGAGGTGAAGAGAAAGGTGCAAGAGGCAAAAAAGAGGGTAAATGAGAGTTGGGGTGTAAGAGTATTATTAAATTTTAGGGAGAATAAAAAGATGTTTCAGAAGGAGGTAAATAAAGTGCGTAAGACATGGGAACAAATAGGAACATCAGTGAAGGGGGCTAATGGGGAGGTGATGACAAGTAGTGGTGATGTGAGAAGGGGATGGACTGAGTATTTTGAAGGTTTGTTGAATGTGTTTGATGATAAGAGTGGCAGATGTAGGGTGTTTTGGTCGAGGTGGTGTGCAAAGTCAATTGGGAGGTTAGGGAGAATGATTTCGTAAACATAGAAGAGGTAGTAAAAGCTTTGCGGAAGATGAAAGCTGGCAAGGCAGCAGATTTGGATGGTATTGCAGTGGAATTTATTAAAAAAGGGGGTGACTGCATTTTTGACTGGTTGGTAAGGTTATTTAATGTATATATGACTCATGGTGAGGTTCCTGAGGACTGGCAGAATGTTTGCATAGTGCCATTGTACAAAGGCAAAGGGGATAAGAGTGAGTGCTCAAATTACAGAGGTATAAGTTTGTTGAGTATTCCTGGCAAATTATATAGGAGGGTATTGATTGAGAGGGTGAAGGCATGTACAATGCATCAGATTGAGGAAGAGCAGTGTGGTTTCAGAAGTGGTAGAGGATGTGTGGATCAGGTGTTTGCTTTGAAAAATGTATGTGAGAAATACTTAGAAAGGCAAATGGATTTGTATGGAGCATTTATGGATCTGGAGAAAGCATATGATAGAGTTGATAGAGATGCTCTGTGGAAGGTATTAAGAATATATTGGGTGGGAGGTAAGTTGTTAGAAGCAGTGAAAAGTTTTTATCGAGAATTTAAGGCATGTGTACGTGTAGGAAGAGAGGAAATTGATTTGTTCTCAGTGAACGTTGGTTTGCGGCAGGGGTGCGTGATGTCTCCAAGGTTGTTTAATTTGTTTATGGATGGGGTTGTTAGGGAGGTGAATGCAAGAGTTTTGGAAAGAGGGGCAAGTATGCAGTCTGTTGCGGATGAGAGAGCTTGGGAAATGAGTCAGTTGTTGTTCACTGATGATACATTACTGGTGGCTGATTCGGGTGAGAAACTGCAAAAGCTGGTGACTGAGTTTGGTAAAGTGTGTGAAAGAAGAAACCTGAGAGTAAATATGAATGAGTAAGGTTATTAGATAAAGTAGCATTAAGAGACAAGTCAATTGGGAGGTAAGTTTGAATGGAGAAAAACTGGAGGAAGTGAAGTGTTTTAGATATTTGGGAGTGGATTTGGCAGCGGAAGGAACCATGGAAGCGGAAGTGAAGAGATGGGAGAGGGGGCGAAAGTTCTGGGAGCATTGAAAATGTGTGGAAGCCAAAACATTACCTTGGAAAGCAAAAATGTGTATGTTTGAAGGAATAGTGGTTCCAACAATGATATATGGTTGCGAGGCGTGGGCTATAGATAGAGTTGTGCGGAGGAGGGTAGATGTGCTGGAAATGAGATGTTTGAGGACACTATGTGGTGTGAGGTGGTTCGATTGAGTAAGTAATGAAAGGGTAAGAGAGATGTGTGGTAACAGATAGAGTGTGGTTGAGAGTGCAGAAGAGGGTGTTTTGAAATGGTTTGGTCACATGGAGAGAATGAGTGAGGAAAGACTGACAAAGTGGATACATGTGTCAGAGGTGGAGGGAACAAGGAGAAGTGGGAGACCAAATAGGAGGTGGAAAGATGGAGTGAAAAAGATTTTGAGTGATCGGGGCCTGAACATGCAGGAGGGTGAAAGGAGTGCAAGGAATAAAGTGAATTGGAACGATGTGGTATACTGGGGTCAACGTGCTGTCAATGGATTGAACTATGGCATGTGAAGCATCTGGGGTAAACCATGGAAAGTTTTATGGGGCCTGATGTGGAAAGGGAGCTGTGGTTTTGGTGCATTATACATGACAGCTAGAGACTGAGTGTGAACGAATGGAGCCTTTGTTGTCTTTTCCTAGTGCTACCTCATGCACATTCAGGGGACCTCATGCACATTCAGGGGAGGGGGTTTTCATTTCATGTGTGGCAGGGTGGTGACGGGAAGAAATAAGGGCAGCAAGTATGAATTATGTACATGTGTATACATGTATATGTCTGTGTGTGTATATATATGTGCACGTTGAGTTGTATAGGTATGTCTATGTGCGTGTGTGGACATGTATGTATATACATGTGTATGTGGGTGGGTTGGAACATTTTTTCGTCTGTTTCTTTGCACCACCTTGCTAATGTGGGAGACAGCGACAAAGTATAATAAATATATATAAATATATGTTCCTAATCTAAGATCTTGATCTGTATAATGTAACAAAAAAGGAAAAGAGAAAAAAATTAATACAAATGAATATTTTAACATATGCATCAATGTGTCAAAGCGTTTTCCTGAAAATAGTTATGTTAGTATACTTTGGATTTAGGATGTATCCAAAGATTTAAGAATTCACTGAAAAATTTATTTTTGAATCTGTAGTATCCATTTTAGGCTCTATAGGGATATGTTATTGTCTGAAGAGTGCATCAACCTTCACACACTATCTTGTCATAACATACATCTTGTGTTCAAGGGCTATCCTCACACTTTGCTGTAAATATTCATATTGGCAGGCAATGAACTTGCTTCCTAGTGGCAATGCTGATATAAGATTTACTGTTTGTTATAGAGAATGTTATTGAACAATTTCGCATAAAGATATTCACACATGGCTGATATTTTTGCATCTTTTTTTTTTACCTTTATTATTTTCATTCATACATTTTATTAATCTAGACCACTCTGGTCTCTATCTCTGGGCTTATAGTCTCATCACCTTTCTGATTCCTATCTATTCTATTCTTGATATTCCTTGGTGGATTGTTAGTTCTGTGTATCATTGTAGCCTTTTCAATTATATCTCATATCTGTCATCTCTGGCTTAACTGTATATTTTGTTTTCTTAACTTTATTTTGTTCTCCTAATCAACTTTCATTTTTTCCATTGTTTCTGTAATTGTAGAACTCCTGCATTATTCAGAAGTAGTCTATATCCAACATTTTTGTCTCTTAATAAGACACAAAGTAAAATTCACAGCTTTCGTAAACAACCCTTTCTCAAACTTCTTTACAATAAATCTTAAGTTAAATTAGTGTTCTGTAATTGTGGAACCCCCCCTGGTCTTTTCAGAAGTAATATCTGTCCATCATTCTTTTATTTCAATTAAACAAAGTAAAAGCCACACCTCTCATAAACCACCCAATCTACAATTTCCTTATAATAAATCTTGGATTTAATCTGTTATCTTGTGTCTTCTTTTACCTTATGGTGTTGTGGTCAGTGTAACATCCGTGTTCTTCAGACCTGCTCTGAAACTTTGTATCATTACTAGGGCTGTGCCCAGCTGTCCAGATTGTTACTGGCTTATTCCTCGCTATAAATTATACCACTGATATTACTTTAGCTTTCTCAGTGATTGCTCATATTTGCTGTGATGGTAACTATGGATGATTTTTATGAACTCTTTTCTGAAAAATTTTAGGGTAGTTTGAGTTTTTTTGCTTATGCCTGTTTTCCATCACTTTTTGGGGGCCAGCAATAGTATGAGATAAGGGATATATTATTATTGATTTATGTATTCACTTTATGCAAACAACTTGCTGTAAGAGTTATCTTTGGTGGCCAAAAAGGTCTTTGCTCATTATTGCCATATTTTAATATTTATGTCATCTCTGTCACTATTACATTTTATTACTTTTTTATATTTTCTCTTTCTTCCCTGCAGCTTTCACAGTTATGAAGTTTAATGTCTTTTTTTTATTTTTTGCCAACATAAGATTTGAATCTGACACAACCAAATTCAGTCAAAGAATAACATCTATCTTTCTATATATCTGTGACATCTATTCCCTTCAGGAACTCCCATTAAGGGGTGGTCATGGCAAAAGTGCCTCCTTTTATCCCTGTCCTTACATGCCTCCCTCACATACACCACTGCACACATTCTTCCACTATTTCTCTCCCTCCAGTATTCCTCCACCCTATTTGCCCATGTCACTGGTAGTCTTCCACTCTCACCAACCCTTTGATTGTACTATCATACACTGTCCTTTTAAACTCCTAGTCTTGCATTCTTTCCACATGCCCAAACCACCTCAAAGTATTATGTTTCATCCACTCTACCACTCCACATTTCACTCCATTTGCATTATTTACCATACCACATCTCTCATACACCCTTTCATTTCTCTCTTCATTCCATCTAGTTACACCAAATGCTTTTTTCAAAAAGCTCATTTCCACAGTTGGATTCTTGACCTCTATGACTCATACCATGTTCATGTTTTGCCTGCATAGGTCAGGGGTAGGAGGACTATGCTGTCCCTTAATCCTCTCTTCATTTCCATGTTTATACCCCTACCCTTCATGTGCGTGTGTGTGCGTTTATGTTTATACATGACAGCCTAGAGACTGAGTGGGAACGAATGTGGCCTTTCTTGTCTTTTCCTAGCGCTACCTCGCGTGCATGCGGGGAGGGGTTGTCATTTCATGTGTTGCGGGGAGGCGACGGGAGTGAATGAAGGCAGCAAGTATGAATTATGTACATGTGTATATATTAATATGTCTGTGTATGTATATATATATACGTATATGTTGAAATGTATAGGTATGTACATGTGCATGTGTGGAAGTGTATGTATATTCATGTGTATGTGGGTGGGTTGGGCCATTCTTTCGTCTGTTTCCTTGTGCTACCTCGCTAACATGGAGAGACAGCTTGTGGCATGAGAAGCGTGGGAGGTGGGCAGATTAGAAAGCGTAGTGAGTGGTGGGATGAAGAAGTAAGATTATTAGTGAAAGAGAAGAGAGAGGCACTTGGACGATTTTAGTATACTTTGGATTCAGTATGTATCCAAAGATTTAAGAATTCACTGAAAAATTTATTTTGAATCTGTAGTATCCATTTTAGGCTCTATAGGGATATGTTATTGTCTGAAGAATGCATCAACCTTCACACACTATCTTGTCATAACATACATCTTGTGTTCAAGGGCTATCCTCACACTTTGCTGTAAATATTCATATTGGCAGGCAATGAACTTGCTTCCTATTGGCTATGCTGATATAAGATTTACTGTTTGTTATAGACAATGTTATTGAACAATTTCGCATAAAGATATTCACACATGGCTGATATTTTTGCATCTTTTTTTTTTACCTTTATTATTACTTTCTTTTTCTTTCTTTCTTTTAAACTATTCGCCATTTCCCGCATTAGCGAGGTAGCATTAAGAACAGAGGACTGGGCCTTTGAGGGAATACCCTCACCTGGCACAATTCTCTGTTCCTTCTTTTGGGAAAAAAAAAAAAAAAAAAAAAAAAAAAAATGAGAGGGGAGGATTTCCAGCCCCCCGCTCCCTCCCCTTTTAGTCGCCTTCTACGACACGCAGGGAATACGTGGGAAGTATTCTTAATCCCCTATCCCCACTCTGGTCTCTATCTTTGGGCTTATAGTCTCATCACCTTTCTGATTCCTATATATTCTATTCTTGATATTCCTTGGTGGATTGTTAGTTCTGTGTATCATTGTAGCCTTTTCAATTATATCTCATATCTATCATCTCTGACTTAACTGTATATTTTGTTTTCTTAACTTTATTTTGTTCTCTTAATCAACTTCCATTTTTTCCATTGTTTCTGTAATTGTAGAACTCCTGCACTATTCAGAGGTAGTCTATATCCAACGTTCTTGTCTTTTAATGAGACACAAAGTAAAATTCACAGCTTTCGTAAACAACCCTTTCTCAAATTTCTTTACAATAAATCTTAAGTTAAATTCATCTTGTGTTCTGTAATTGTGGAACCCCCCTGGTCTTTTCAGAAGTAATATCTGTCCATCATTCTTTTATTTCAATTAAACAAAGTAAAAGCCACACCTCTCATAAATCTACAATTTCCTTATAATAAATCGTAGGTTTAATCTGTTATCTTGTGTCTTCTTTTACCTTATGGTGTTGTGGTCAGTGTAACATCCGTGTTCTTCAGACCTGCTCTGAAACTTTGTATCATTACGAGGGCTGTGCTCAGCTGTCCAGATTGTTACTGGCTTATTCCTCGCTATAAATTATACCACTGATATTACTTTAGCTTTCTCAGTGATTGCTCATATTTGCTGTGATGGTAACTATGGATGATTTTTATGAACTCTTTTCTGAAAAATTTTATGGTAGTTTGAGTTTTTTGCTTATGCCTGTTTTCCATCACTTTTTGGGTGCCAGCAATAGTATGAGATAAGGGATATATTATTATTTGGTGGCCAAAACGGTCTTTGCTCATTATTACCATATTTTAATGTTTATATCATCTCTATCACTATTACATTTTATTACTTTTTTCTATTTTCTCTTTCTTCCCTGCAGCTTTCACAATTATGAAGTTTAATGTCTTTTTTTTATTTTTTGCCAACATAAGATGTGAATCTGACACAACCAAATTCAGTCAAATAACATCTATCTATCTATATATCTGTGACATCTATTACCTTCAGGAACTCCCATTAAGGGGTGGCCACGGCAAAAGAGCCTCCTTTTATCCCTGTCCTTACATGCCTCCCTCACATACACCACTGCACACATTCTTCCAATATTTCTCTCCCTCCAGTATTCCTCCACCCTATTTGCCCATGTCACAGGTAGTCTTCCACTCTCACCAACCCTTTGATTGTACTATCATACACTGTCCTTTTAAACTTCCAGTCTCGCATTCTTTCCACATGCCCAAACCACCTCAAAGTATTATGTTTCATCTACTCTACCACTCCACATTTCACTCCATTTGCATTCCTTGCCATACCACATCTCTCATACACCCTTTCATTTCTTTCTTCATTCCATCTAGTAACACCAAATGCTTTTCTCAAAAAACTCATTTCCACAGTTGGATTCTTGACCTCTATGACTCATTCCATGTTCATGTTTTGCCTGCATAGGTCAGGGTTGGGAGGACTATGCTGTCCCTTAATCCTCTCTTCATTTCCATGTTTATACCCCTACCCTTCATGTGCGTGTGTGTGCGTTTATGTATATACATGACAGCTAGAGACTGAGTGGGAACGAATGTGGCCTTTCTTGTCTTTTCCTAGTGCTACCTCACGTGCATGCGGGGAGGCGATGTCATTTCATGTGTGGCGGGGTGGCGACGGGAGTGAATGAAGGCAACAAGTATGAATTATGTGCATGTGTATATATTAATATGTCTGTGTATGTATATATATATATATATATATATATATATATATATATATATATATATATATATATATATATATATATATATATATTATCCCTGGGGATAGGGGAGAAAGAATACTTCCCACGTATTCCCTGCGTGTCGTAGAAGGCGACTAAAAGGGAAGGGAGCGGGGGGCTGGAAATCCTCCCCTCTCAATTTTTTTTAATTTTCCAAAAGAAGGAACAGAGAAGGGGGCCAGGTGAGGATATTCCCTCAATGGCCCAGTTCTCTGTTCTTAACGCTACCTCGCTGACGCGGGAAATGGCGAATAGTTTGAAAAAAAAAAAAGGTGGTTTGATCGAGTAAGTAACGTAAGGGTAAGAGAGATGTGTGGAAATAAAAAGAGCGTGGTTGAGAGAGCAGAAGAGGGTGTTTTGAAATGGTTTGGTCACATGGAGAGAATGAGTGAGGAAAGATTGACCAAGAGGATATATGTGTCGGAGGTGGAGGGAACGAGGAGAAGAGGGAGACCAAATTGGAGGTGGAAAGATGGAGTGAAAAAGATTTTGTGTGATCGGGGCCTGAACATGCAGGAGGGTGAAAGGAGGGCAAGGAATAGAGTGAATTGGAGCGATGTGGTATACCGGGGTTGACGTGCTGTCAGTGGATAATTTTTTTTTTTTTTTTTTTTTTTTTCAAACGATTCACCATTTCCCGCATTAGCGAGGTAGCGTTAAGAACAGAGGACTGGGCCTTTTTCGGAATATCCTCACCTGGCCCCCTCTGTTCCTTCTTTTGGAAAATTAAAAAAAAAACGAGAGGGAAGGATTTCCAGCCCCCCGCTCCCTCCCCTTTTAGTCGCCTTCTACGACACGCAGGGAATACGTGGGAAGTATTCTTAATCCCCTATCCCCAGGGATAATAAAGTGGATAATAACCAATTCAAGGCATGTGAAGTGTCTGGGGTAAACCATGGAAAGCTGTGTAGGTATGTATATTTGTGTGTGTGTGGACGTATGTATATACACGTGTATGGGGTGGGTTGGGCCATTTCTTTCGTCTGTTTCCTTGCGCTACCTCGCAAACGCGGGAGACAGCGACAAAGCACATATATATATATATTTTTTCATACTATTCACCATTTCCCACGTTAGCGAGGTAGCGTTAAGAACAGAGGACTGAGCCTTTGAGGGAATATCCTCACCTGGCCCCATTCTCTGTTCCTTCTTTTGGAAAATTAAAAAATGAGAGGGGAGGATTTCCAGCCCCCCACTCCCTTCCCTTTTAGTCGCCTTCTACGACACGCAGGGATTACGTGAGAAGTATTCTTTCTCCCCTATCCCCGGGGATATATATATATATATATATATATATATATATAAGGGGTGGCCACGGCAAAAGAGCCTCCTTTTATCCCTGTCCTTACATGCCTCCCTCACATACACCACTGCACACATTCTTCCAATATTTCTCTCCCTCCAGTATTCCTCCACCCTATTTGCCCATGTCACAGGTAGTCTTCCACTCTCACCAACCCTTTGATTGTACTATCACACACTGTCCTTTTAAATTTCCAGTCTCGCATTCTTTCCACATGCCCAAACCACCTCAAAGTATTATGTTTCATCTACTCTACCACTCCACATTTCACTCCATTTGCATTCCTTGCCATACCACATCTCTCATACACCCTTTCATTTCTTTCTTCATTCCATCTAGTTACACCAAATGCTTTTCTCAAAAAACTCATTTCCACAGTTGGATTCTTGACCTCTATGACTCATTCCATGTTCATGTTTTGCCGGCATAGGTCAGGGTTGGGAGGACTATGCTGTCCCTTAATCCTCTCTTCATTTCCATGTTTATACCCCTACCCTTCATGTGCGTGTGTGTGCGTTTATGTATACACATGACAGCTAGAGACTGAGTGGGAACGAATGTGGCCTTTCTTGTCTTTTCCTAGTGCTACCTCGCGTGCATGCGGGGAGGCGTTGTCATTTCATGTGTGGCGGGGTGGCGACGGGAGTGAATGAAGGCAACAAGTATGAATTATGTGCATGTGTATATATTAATATGTCTGTGTATGTATATATATATATTTTTTTTTTTTTTTTTTTTTTTTTTTTTTTTTTATATATTATCCCTGGGGATAGGGGAGAAAGAATACTTCCCACGTATTCCCTGCGTGTCGTAGAAGGCGACTAAAAGGGAAGGGAGCGGGGGGACTGGAAATCCTCCCCTCTCAATTTTTTTTAATTTTCCAAAAGAAGGAACAGAGAAGGGGGCCAGGTGAGGATATTCCCTCAATGGCCCAGTTCTCTGTTCTTAACGCTACCTCACTGACGCGGGAAATGGCGAATAGTTTGAAAAAAAAAAAAAAAAAAAAAAAAAAATAATATATATATTATTATATATATATATATATATAATATATATATATATATATATATATATATATATATATATATATATCCCCTATCCCCAGGGATATATATATATATATAATATATATATATGGTAAATTATATGGAGGGTATTGATTGAGAGGGTGAAGGCATGTACAGAGCATCAGATTGGGGAAGAGCAGTGCGGTTTTCAGAAGTGGTAGAGGATGTGTGGATCAGGTGTTTGCTTTGAAGAATGTATGTGAGAAATACTTAGAAAAGCAAATGGATTTGTATGTAGCAATTAATGGATCGGAGAAGGCATATGATAGAGTTGATAGAGATGCACTGTGGAAGGTATTAAGAATATATGGTGTGGAGGCAAGTTGTTAGAAGCAGTGAAAAGTTTTTATCGAGGATGTAAGGCATGTGTACGTGTAGGAAGAGAGGAAAGTGATTGGTTCTCAGTGAATGTAGGTTTGCGGCAGGGTTGTGATGTCTCCATGGTTGTTTAATTTGTTTATGGATGGGGTTGTAAGGGAGGTAAATGCAAGAGTTTTGGAAAGAGGGGCAAGTATGAAGTCTGTTGGGGATGAGAGAGCTTGGGAAGTGAGTCAGTTGTTGTTCGCTGATGATACAGCGCTGGTGGCTGATTCATGTGAGAAACTGCAGAAGCTGGTGACTGAGTTTGGTAAAGTGTGTGGAAGAAGAAAGTTGAGAGTAAATGTGAATAAGAGCAAGGTTATTAGGTACAGTAGGGGTGAGGGCCAAGTCAATTGGGAGGTGAGTTTGAATGGAGAAAAACTGGAGGAAGTGAAGTGTTTTAGATATCTGGGAGTGGATCTGTCAGCGGATGGAACCATGGAAGCGGAAGTGGATCATAGGGTGGGGGAGGGGGCGAAAATTTTGGGAGCCTTGAAAAATGTGTGGAAGTCGAGAACATTATCTCGGAAAGCAAAAATGGTTATGTTTGAGGGAATAGTGGTTCCAACAATGTTGTATGGTTGCGAGGCGTGGGCTATGGATAGAGATGTGCGCAGGAGGATGGATGTGCTGGAAATGAGATGTTTGAGGACAATGTGTGGTGTGAGGTGGTTTGATCGAGTGAGTAACGTAAGGGTAAGAGAGATGTGTGGAAATAAAAAGAGCGTGGTTGAGAGAGCAGAAGAGGGTGTTTTGAAATGGTTTGGGCACATGGAGAGAATGAGTGAGGAGAGATTGACCAAGAGGATATATGTGTCGGAGGTGGAGGGAACGAGGAGAAGAGGGAGACCAAATTGGAGGTGGAAAGATGGAGTGAAAAAGATTTTGTGTGATCGGGGCCTGAACATGCAGGAGGGTGAAAGGAGGGCAAGAAATAGAGTGAATTGGAGTCATGTGGTATACAGGGGTTGACGTGCTGTCAGTGGATTGAAGCAAGGCATGTGAAGCGTCTGGGGTAAACCATGGAAAGCTGTGTAGGTATGTATATTTGCGTGTGTGGACGTGTGTATGTACATGTGTATGGGGGGGGCATTTCTTTCGTCTGTTTCCTTGCGCTACCTCGCAAACGCGGGAGACAGCGACAAAGTAAAAAAAAAAAAAAAAAAAATATATATATATATATATATATATAATATTATATAATATATATATATATATATATATATATATATATATCCCTGAGGATAGGGTAGAAAGAATACTTCCCACGCATTCCTCACGTGTCGTAGAAGGCGACCAAAGGGGACATGATTGGGGGGCTAGATACCCTCCCTCCTTGTATTTTAACTTTCTAAGTGGGGAAACAGAAGAAGGAGTCACGCGGGGATGCTCATCCTTCTCGAAGGCTCAGATTGTGGTGTCTAAAATGTGTGTGGATGTAACCAAGATGAGAAAAATGGAAAGATAGGTAGTATGTTTGAGGAAAGGAACCTGGATGTTTTGGCTCTAAATGAAACGAAGCACAAGGTAAAGGGGAAGAGTGATCTGGGAATGTTTTGGGAGTAAAGTCAAGGGTTTAGTGAGAGGACAAGAGCAAGGGAAAGAATAGCACTACTCCTGAAACAGGAGTGTGAGTATGTGATAGAGTGTAAGAAAGTAAACTCTAGATTGATATGGGTAAAACTGAAAGTGGATGGAGAGAGATGGGTGATTATTGGTGCATATGCACCTGAACATGAGAAGAAAGATTTTGAGAGGGAAGTGTTTTGGGAGCAGCTGAGTGAGGCTGTTAGTTGTTTTGCTGCACGAGACCAGGGTATAGTGATGGGTGATTTGAATGCAAAGGAGAGTTATTTGGCAGTTGAGGGAATAATTGGTGTAACATGGGGTGTTCAGTGTTGTAAAATGGAAATGGTGAAGAGCTTGTAGATTTATGTGCTGAAAAAGGACTGGTGATTGGGAATACCTGGTTTAAAAAGAGAGATATACATAAGTATATGTATGCAAGTAGGAGAGATGGCCAGAGAGCAGTGTTAATTGATGGGCGCACGAATGAGAGACTTTTGGATGTTAATGTGCTGAGAGGTGCAACTGGAGGATGTCTGATCATTATCTTGTGGAGGTGAAGGTGAAAATTTGTAGAGGTTTTCAGAAAAGAAGAGAAAATGTTTGGGGTGAAGAGAGTGGCGAGAGTAAGTGAGCTTGGAAGGAGACTTATGTGGGGAAGTACTAGGAGAGACTGATACAGAATGGAAAAGGTGAGAACAAAGGATGTAAGGGGAGTGGGGGAGGAATGGGATGTATTTAGGGAAGCAGTGCTGGCTTGTGCAAAAGTTGCTTGTGCATGAGAAGCATAGGAGGTTGGCAGATTAGAAAGGGCAGTGAGTGGTGGGATGAAGAAATAGTGAAATGAAAATAATGGTTAGTAAGAAGATGGACCTTAGTTTTTTAACTAATGAAATTGAAAATACAGTAGTCACAATCAGAAACATGCCTGATGAAGATGTTCCACTGGTACCAAAGGGAACTGTTACCTCAATTTTTGAGCAAATAACCTATAGAATGATAATACAATGATGACACGTTTAGAAAGGGGAAAAATCAAGAATTAACATCATTAAAAATCAGAAATGTATTCAAAATCATGATGATAAACTAGTACCAATGAAGTAAACTTTCACTACAACAGACAAGACTGTTAATAGGAATGATCAGTGTTTACATAAGAAATGAATGCTGTTTCAGAAGGCCATCAGCCAAACAAACATATATAATGCCATTTCAGAAGGCCATCAACCAAACAAACATATTTAATGCTGTTTCAGAAGGCCATCAGCCAAACAAACATATGTAATTCTATTTCAGAAGGCCATCAGCCAAACAAACATAGAAGCAAGGAACATGTGAACTATCATAGCAGTCTGAAAGAACTAGAACTTTACAGCCTAGAAAGAAGGTACAGATGATAATCTGGGCATAGCAAGAAAATGAAGAGCAGTATGATAGGCTTTTTGTTAAAGCTTCTTAGTAAGAAAGAAAAACAAAACATTAAGTCGGCAAATATTCTATGAAATGAGTTCCAAAAAAATATCGAAATTATAAAAAAGCCTTGCTATAAAGATGGAAAGATTATTTAGTATTCTACCGTGAGAAATTAAGAAACATGCATAAAACTGATAGCAGAGAAAAACAGTTTTTTTTCCTTAAGCAAGACATGCAGCAAGCTCTCTATGATAAACCTGCTTGTTAACAAGTCTCATCTTGTATAATCTCTGTCCAATTCCCCTCGTCCCAGCTGGCCCTCCTGCAGTTGGGATTACACCAAGAATGTACTAAAGGCAGAAAGTAACTACAGGTATAACTCTGTTTAGCACATGCCTTCTTGTTATACAGTATGACATATCAAGCATGTTTTCCCAACGAAATTCATGTATTACATAAGAGGAGTGCGAGAGGAATGGAATGTATTTACGGAAGCAGTGATGGCTTGTGCAAAAGATGCTTGTGGGCATGAGAAGTGTGGGAGGTGGCAGATTAGAAAGGGTAGTGAGTGGTGGATGAAGAAGTAACGATTACTAGTGAAA